>NC_134555.1:22385395-22517967 GCF_025594145.1 Primulina tabacum | reverse complement strand
TTACTCTGATTTTAATGACTTACTTCATGTTGTTTAAACAAGTACTTTTTGCAAGCTTTTTTGATTGTGTGACATGATGTACGGAAGTAGTTGGTACTCTTTATATTTCAAATATTTAGTCAAGCATTTTATTTAGATTTCATTTTGACAGATTATTATTTATTTAAGAAAAAGTTTTATTTTTCGCAAATTTTAAGTAGTTTTAAAGTACGGTACGTTGCAGTTGGTATCCGAGTGGTGTTCTTGTAAAGGGTTATGCTTACTGTCTTTGGGATAAGCTCACGAAGTCACGCCTCAAATATGTAAGTTTTAAAGTTTTAAAATTCTTTCATGTAGTAAGAATCAAAGTCATGATTTCAACATGTACATGTTTAGGTTCGATTTACATTCATCTTATGAAATGGATATTATGTTCTTGCATGTTGGTTTACGTGTTGGGCAAATTTTGGAACGATATGCCTCCTAGACATATGATCGCACGTGAAGCAGGTGAAGAGGATAGAGAGGCTCAGGATGGGGAGAGGGCCACCTCCTCGCCCACCGCCAGATATGCAAGCACATATGCTTGTAGGGATGACCCAGTTCTTCGCACAGTTTGCGGGGGATAATGCTGGAGGAGATACAGGAGCGAGGCCCCGGACAGAGATGGTGTATGAGAGATTCAGGAGGATGGATCTGAAGGAGTTCTCGGATACTATTGACCCGATGATAGCTGAGGGATGAATTAAGTCCCTCGAGGTGATATTCACTTTTATGGAGCTTCAGGATGCAGACAAAGTCAGATGTTCCACTTTTCTGTGACAGGGGGATGGTAGATTGTGGTTGGGAGAGCGCGTCTGGTCAGTAAATTGCAGACCCTGACTTGGGAGGGTTTCAAGGAGGTGTTTTACTCCAAGTACTTCACTGAAGAAGTACGCTCCCGCCTGACAAGGTGAGTTTATGACTTTCGATAGGGAGGACAACAGTGTAGCCGAGTTTGTAAGGAAGTTTGAGAGAGGGTGTCACTTTGTGCCCCTGATTGCGAATGATGCCCGGGAGAAGCTGAGGCATTTCATTGATGGATTACGTCTGATCTTGCGCCGTGATGTTAGATTTGCTGGTCCTACCACTTATGCTATTGCCGTGTCGAGAGCCTTGGCGACAGAGCAGGACCAGAGGGATTTTGAGAATGACAGACAGGGCAAGAGGCCCTATCAGGCACCCCCAACAACATCACTCACACCAACAACAGTTTAAGATATCTTTCCAGGGATAGCAGGGAAAGAGGCTGTTTCAAGCACTGCCAAAAGGCAAAGGTCCTATTCAGCTAAAGAAGGCTCCTCAGAAGCCTGTAGAGCACCCACTATGCCCGAAATGCAACCGCCAACATATGGGATAGTGTTTACAGGGCTCGGGAAAATGCTTCAAGTGTTGACTCAGTGATCACATGCTGAAGGACTGTCCGTAGTAGAGGTAGCCGACTTAGGGAAGAGTGTTCACCATGCATGCCGAGGAGGCAAACCCAGAGACGACTCTACTGACTGGAAATATCTTCATAAAGAGAGTAGCCACGAAGGCCTTGTTAGATTTCAGGGCCACTCTCTATTTTATCTCAGAGACGTTCACTAATTATTTAAATGTCAAGTGGACTCGAGGTGAGCTACTCCGTTAAAGTCCCATCAGGGGAGGAGTTATCAGCTACTAGCATGGTCAGAGATATCGATTTTGTATTATAAGGCCACATAGTTTACGTCGATCTGATTGTGTTGCCAATGCCAGAGTTTGATGTTATCTTGGGGATGGGCTGGATGATGATGAACATAGTTCTAATTTATTTTCAGAAAAGATCAGTGTTGTAAGACCGTTGGGTATGTAACAATTTCTTTTTGAGCTAGACAGATGGAGAAGTTTCCCTCGCATGATCTCTTGCATGCACACACATAGACTTATACATAAGGGGTGTCAGATATTCTTGGCCAGTATTATTTCAACACCTGACGCACCACCCCATCGATATCTGATGTACCAGTTTTCAGAGATTTTACTGATGTTTTCCCCAATGACGTAACTGGCCTTCCACCAGAGAGAGAGGTGGAGTTCGCCATTTACCTTGTGTCAGACACTGTGCCAATCTTTAAGGCACCGTACAATTTGGCTTGAGATGAGATGTTAGAGCTCAAATAGCAAATTCAGGAGCTCCTAGACAAAGAATTCATCCGCCCTAATGTCTCACCATGAGTGCTCTTCGTAAAGAAGAAAGATGGAAGCATGAGGTTGTGTATCGTTTACCGAGAATTGAACAAGGAAACGATCAAGAGCAAATACCCATTACCAAAGATTGAAGACTTATCCGATCAGTATGCAGGTAGCTACAGTGTTCTCTAAAATAGAACTACGTTCTGGATATCATCAACTGAAGTTAAAGTATACAAATGTTCATAAGACATCCTTCAGAACTAGATATGGGTACTACGAGTTCTTAGTGATGCCATTTGACTGACGAGTGCTCTAGAAATTTGATGGACCTGATGAATCGTGTATTTTAGTTCTACCTAGATCAGTTCGTCTTAGTGTTAATTGACGACATTCTTATATACTCGAAGAGCCATTAGGAACACAGTCAGCATTTGAGTACAGTTTTGCAAGTCTTGTAGAGTCACAAGTTTTTTGAAAAATTCAGTACGTGTGAATTCTGGTTGGAGAAATTAGCATTTTGGGAAATATCATATCTAGTAGTGGAATTGAGGTGGATCCAGCTAAAGTGGCAGCCATAAAAGAATAGGTTGAGCCGAAGAAAGCGTCAGAGATCTATAGTTTCCTAGGCTTGGCAGGCTATTACAGAAAATTTATTCAGGGGTTTTCCTTGATTGCAGTGCCATTCACTTCATTGACTAAGAAAAATGCTAAATTTGCATGGAGTGAAGAACGTCAGAAGAGCTTCGATACTTTGAAGCAAACTCTTATGACATCGCCAGTTTTAGCCATGCCATCAGGCCAAGGTAAGTTTGTGTTATACACCGATGCTTCCATGCTCGGTTTAGGCACAATATTGATGCAGCATGGTCAGGTTATAGCATATTCCTCCAGAGAGTTGAAAGTTCATGAGAAGAACTAACCGACTCATGATCTCTATTTAGCTGCCGTTGTCTTTGCGTTGAAGATATGGAGACATTATTTGTAAGACGAGAAATGCCCGATATTCACTGATCACAAGAGTCTCAAGTACTTCTTCACGCAAAAATAGCTGAACATAAGACAAAGACGGTGGTTGTAGTTAGTAAAAAATTTCGATTGTGAAATTAGCTAGCATCCAGGAAAAGCTAATGTTGTGGCAGATGCTTTAAGCAGGAAAGTAGCAGTCGTAACACAGTTGTCAGTATAGAGATCTCTTTAGTCAGAGATTAAGAGGTTTGGCCTAAAAGTTTATCCTAAGGGTAGAGCTCCCAAATTGTCTAATCTGACAGTCCGGTCTTATTTACTTGACCGAATCTGTAACGTACCGTATTTTGAACTACTTGAAATTTGCGAAAAAATAAAAATTTTCCAAAATATAAAATAAACTTTCAAATTGTGATCATAAATAAACTGTCCAACCAAAAGTATTTGCACTAAGATAGATCGCATATAAAGTTTGCTAGAGAAAAATACTTTTTTAAACATCATAAACCAAAACGTAAAATCAAAGTAGTTGAAGCATTGAATAAAAACTTAAAAACATTGGCGGTCCTCGGTTTTAGCCTCCCGCTCAGTCCAAGCCAGCTCACTGGTCCTCACCTCTCGTCTCCTCAAATTCATCCTCACCTGCATCGATCAAGTCTAATGAGTCTAAAGACTCAACATGCATAAACTGGAAATAACAAGTAATACGTAATAAAACCACGTGCACATTTAAAATAAGACGTACATACTTGAAACTTGAACGTAATAGCATAAAAGTACTTGAAACATGAACGTAGTAGCATAAACGTAGACGTGCCATAATCATAAGAATTTTCTTAAACATATTTGCATCATACATACTTGAGCATACATAACATCATTTTGCGTAGAGATATGTTTCAAAGCAAGTGACCCATACATAAATATGCATGATCAGACTAAACGACAGTACTGGGCTGGCAGGAAAAGTCCACAACCACATACATGAGATCCCCGTTCATAATTTAACGGGTGAATTGGTCCCTGGTCATACTTTACCGCTTTCCAATCCTGATCTAAACCCGATCATACTTTACCGGGGTGGAGAGGTCCTCGGCCACGTTTACCGACTTCCAAACCCGTTCATAATTTAGTCACAAGACATTTAACATACCTCAAAAACTTAAAATATTTTCTTTTGCACGTCGAACATACTTACTTGGCGTTGAGGGATTCGTTGGATCTCGCTTGAGGCCACTGCTACACATACTAACATGAATTCAAATCCTTAACTTGCATAACTTAGACGTATAGTCTTGCTCACACCCAAAAATGACAACATTCTAAATCTCTCCGGACTTGACCTCGTTTAATCATTGTACTAAATCATAACATCAAACCCCAAAACAATCCCTAAAAAAAATAATTTTTTTTAAATTTTTCTAAAGGGACACGGCCCCGTGTAAGGGTCTGTGTAGATGCTGGAAAATCGCATTTTGAAGGAAAAATGGACACGGACTCCGTGCCTGGGTCAAGGTACCCTCTGGACTTGCAAACTCGCGAAAATTCACTAACTTATTGATTCATTCTTCCAATCCAAGCCTAGGGACCATGAACTAACACCTCGAGACTAATCCCAGGATGCTATTACATTGATTCAAACCCGTAAAAACACCCCAAACGTCCCCAAGCATCGACAAGCACTTCAATACGACAATAACCCGTAATTCGACATCATTTAGCTTCCTACGACTTCTATTACATCCCAAGCCATTTTCGACCCAAACAAACCACCAAATATCACCTAAATAAATCCCATAACATATCTAAATGCTGTAGCACAAGCCTGGCAGTGCCCAAAGAAGCCTGCAACAATAAAACTTCAAGAACACATCAAGGAAACATTTTCAAAAAACGCAGTTTGAGCAGTCCCACAAAAACGATCATAATTCACTCATTTCTTATCCAAATATTTTGAAATTGCTGTCAAATCGAAAGTATCAAAAATTTCTACGTTTTATATGTTGAAAATCTTTCCAGAAAATCGACCGAAAAATTGCAGTAATTAAAATGACAGCAAATTCATGTTTTGAGATCCAAAAACAGTTTCAAAAGTGATCCAACCATATTTGCTCAAACTTCTTCATAACGTACACATGTTATTCTTAAAATAAACATAAAAATCATTACTTTGACAAGATCGATGCAAGAACGAAAGAATATACATGCCTTTTGATAATTAACGTTAAACGACAACACCGAAGCGGGAAGGATGCGAGAGACGATCCGGGACGAACGTGGCGCTATTTTTTTCCAATAAACCAACGTGAAATTCAGAATCTATAGGGGAAGGGTGATATGGAGGCTGCTGAAAATGCGAACTCAAGAACCCTACTCTCCTTCAAAGGTGAACGTCTAAGTGTGTGAGAAAAAGTGTGTGTGGGTGTGTTTTAATAAATTAGGGGGTAGAATTTGTTTAATTAATAATTATCAACTAATTAAAATTCTAACCCACTATTAATATACTAATAACCCCATATAAAAATTAAATTACAAAATTAAAAATGCTAATAAAAATGTTAATACCAACCAATTAAACAAAGTTCTCCAATTTAAAATAAAATGCACCAATGTTAAACTTTAAAAGTTTTAAAATCCTAAAATCATCTAATAATTAAATTAGGCTTTAAAAATGCTAAAAACTTAATAAATCATTTAAAATGCCCCATTCTTAACTTAAAATAAAATACCACATTTTAAAATTTTCAAAATCGTCGTCGGACTTTTTTCCTCGATCCCGCATCGAATAATCGCCTGAAACATGAAACTCAAGAAAATATGTAACGTGCATCACATAAGCATAATTAATTTAAAATAATCCATTTGAATAAATCATGCATCGCTAAGAAATCAATTTAAACTTAAATAAATGATTTAACAATTAAATAAATACATGTGTTTTATGTGTACTGATTTTGGGCTCTACAGAATCCGTAGAGTTCAACCCTCAGATGAACAGTTACAGAAATTGAGACTGAATAATGAAGCCAATGGCAATAAACTCTACGCATTTTCCGATGGTATTGTGAGGTGTAGAGGAAGGACGTTAGTGCCTAGTGTTGATTCGATCAGAGGGGATATTTTGACAGAGGCACATACATCACCGTATTCCGTCCATCCAAGGGTACCAAGATGTACAATGACTTACATATTCTGTATTGGTGGCCAGGGATGAAGCGGGACATTCGTCGATTGGTGTCTGAATGTCTCACTTGTCAGCAAGTGAAACCAGAGCATTAAAGGCCAGCAGTGATGCTTAAGCCACTCTCTATTCGCGAGTGGAAATGGGAGAATATCACCATGGATTTTGTTTTTGCATTGCCGAGGTCAGTCAGAGGATCTAATGCAATTTGGTTATAGTGGATCGACTTATTGAATCTGCACACTTCTTACCGGTGGACTTTCTCCCTGACTCATTATGCAGAGCTCTATACCCGAGATATAGTCCGATTGAACGGGATCCTAGTTTCTATTGTGTCTGACAGGGACACGAGATTCGCATCGTCATTTTGGAAGAGTTTACATGCAGCTATGGGGACGAATTTGTTATTCAGTACGGTATTCCACCCTCAGACAGATGGCCAGTCTGATCGAGTGATTGAGATATTGGAATATTTGTTGCGAGCATGTGTGATCGATTTCCATGGGAATTGGGAATCTAAATTATCCTTAATGGAGTTTACCTATAACAACAGTTTTAAATCATCTACAGGTATGGCTCCCTACGAAGCACTATATGGAAGGAAGTGCAGATCGCCGATTCATTGGGATTAAGTCGGTGAGAGATCAGAATTTGGCCGAGAGATTATTCAGCAGACTGCTGACGTAGTGGTCAAGATCCAAGACCGGATGAAGACCGCCCAGAGACGCCAAAAGAGTTATGCTGACAAGAAAAGAAAGGATCTCGAATTTTCCGTAGGAGATAACGTATTTGTGAAGATAGCACCCATGAAAGGTGTTATGAGGTTTGGGAAGAGAGGCAAGCTGATTTCGAGATTCATTGGGCCATTCAAAATTATTGACAAAGTTTGGACACTTCCGTGTAGCTCTACGGCCGAATCTTGCCGGAGTATACAATGTGTTCCACGTTTCGACACTGAGGAAGTATATGAAAAATCCTTCGTATGTTTTGAGTTATAAGCAGTTGCAGTTTCTTCCAGATCTATCATATGGAGAAAGACCTGTCCGAATTCTAGACAGACAGGAGCAGAGACATCGAAACAAAGTGACCAAGTTAGTCAAAATCCAGTGGCTGAATCAATCAGTTAAGGAGGCCACTTGGGAGGCCGAAGCAGATATGAAAAGTCGCTACCCAGAGTTGTTTGGTAAGATTTAATTTCGAGAAAGAAATTTATTTAAGTGGGGGAGAAATTATAGAGCTCAAAATCAGTATATGTAAACTCATTCATTTATTAAGTTTTTTTAAATTATTTATTTAAGTTTAAAATGATTTTAACGATACATGATTTATAATTTGAATTATTTTAAATTATTACATATTTATGTGATGCATGTTAAAAAGTTTTCTTGAGTTTTATGTTTCAAAAGAATATTAGATGTGGGATCGGGAAAAAAGATCGGTGACGATTTATTAAAGTCAAAAAAATTGATATTTTAAATGATTTATGAAATTTTAAACACTTTAAAGCCTAATTTAATTTATTATGTGATTTTAAGATTTTAAACTTTTCAAAAATACTAATTTGAATAGTTGGGGATTTTAAATCTTGAAAATTTGACACTTGTGCATTTTATTTAAAATAAGGGGTGCTAGTAAATTAGTGGGGGATTAGTATTTTATTTAGCATGTTAATTATTTGTTACTATTTTTATTAACTAATTAACCCCCTAATTAACTCCCTAATAAATACACACACCCACTCGACACACACTCACACACACACTTGGTATTCCAATCAGTCGAACAATAGGGAATAGGTCTCTTACAACCGTCAGCTCGCCCAGATTTTTGCCATCGAATAAAAATACTAGTCCACTCGGGATCTTATAAAGTAAAGAAGATATTTTTTTAATTGAATGTCGACCGTAACAGAAGGTCAGTCTCGAGTTCCAAGAAAGTGGAGACTAGTTTCAACCATCAACAGAACCAAGCCGAGACCGACCGAATGGGTTCATTGACCTTGTTAATTTCCTCCGTTGAAGGAAACCTAGGTGGGAATAGTCAAAGAAAGAGAAGGGAAAAGCAGCAAATGAGAACTAGAACTAATGCCACGGTGTATGGCTTTTGACCCTTAGGCGAGTTCAGTTTCAGTTAGCTGAGTGTAGTTCGCTAGCTGTGACGATAGGAGTTTTGGGCTTATAATCATTATGCAGTGGGCTTGGAAGGAAGCAGAATATCCTTTGGTTTACCAGATGGAATTTAAAGCAGTCAAAAGGTATTGCACTTCAGCTAAGCAGGCTAGTTGAGGACTCGGGGATACTGCCGGTATCTTCCTCTTTAGTTAAAAATTTTTAAAACTTTACAACCGCAAAATTTCAGCCAAAGAAGTCAGGAGTTGACTAGCCAGCTGCTAAGACCAAGAAAACTGAAAAGGTAAAACCAACAGCTACTCCCGAATCCCAAAGGAAAATAGTCCTGTCTACCAGTGATTCGGAGAATACCCCTTCTTCTGTACTGCTGAAGAAACCAAGGTCTCAGAAGACCAAGCTAGTTGCCACTCCAGGAGCTCTTCTTGAGTTCAGAATTTTGCCATCAGGAGGTGAGCAACCTCTTCCAGCTGTTCCAATTCAGTCGGTTCAGCTAGCTGCCACACCATAGAAAAACACTGCGGCTGACTACCCCTCAACAATCATTACTGAATTTGGAGAGAAGATGAAACTGACAGTGATTCCAACTCATCTCACAACAGTTGTCCACCCCACAGTCTTACCTCCAGCATGCCCAAAGGTGTAGTCATCAGAGAGGTAGTGGACACAGCTGGTTCAGCTTTGGACTTGCCTCGTGCCCTAACTGATTCGAAGGGTAACACAAAGATGATTGAAAAATCGTGACCCAACAATGACATTCATACTTAAATAGACCTTGTTGCCTATTTTCCACTTACAAGCGCACGGTTGTCAAGTTTTAATATATGTGAGTAAAGTATGGTTCTCACGAGGAGTGTGTATGTAAAAAAATATTAATGCTTGTAATTAAAATAGTAACGACTTTAACTAGAAAATTCAATAAAAGGTTTGATTTGCCGAAAATGAATAAATTGCAAATAAATATTAATCTAATCCCTGAATGGGGAAAATATCAATGAGAGAAAATATCTAGATGAGTGATTTCACTAAGTTCCATGATAATTATTCCCAGTTGAATATATATTCATGAAGTTCAATTATTTAATGGCCAAGAATAATTAATTGTTTTATTCCTCCTTTCCCAAGTGACGAATAAATTGTATAATTCCAACTTCGATCCAAACATTCCTAATAAGAATATAATTTTAAATGATAAATGCAAAC
The DNA here is from genome assembly GCF_025594145.1 of Primulina tabacum. Taxonomy (NCBI): domain Eukaryota; kingdom Viridiplantae; phylum Streptophyta; class Magnoliopsida; order Lamiales; family Gesneriaceae; genus Primulina; species Primulina tabacum. The sequence goes on along the minus strand of NC_134555.1, from coordinate 22,508,319 downwards.
GATGTTCTTACCAAGGCCTCACTAAAGTTATACGCCTTCCGAACGATATAAGCATTCAACGATGTGTCTCTAAAGCAAATAAACTGAAGTCGAATAAAAAAAAGAAACACAATTAAACCAAAAAAATTCAATCATGTAAACAACCACGTCAATTACCGTATCCACAAAGCCACATCATCCTCTAGACTGAAAAAATATTTCATAATGAAATCTAAACAAAAACAAAACATGTTCGAAGATTTAGACATCGCAACTCAATAAATAAAAAGGAGAAAGATTAGATGACAAATCAGAAGTGGCGTTTCTGTCCCTAGATTCGTCGTTCTTTGTTTTCGTTATCGATCATTGCACTCTGATTCTTCATCTTGTGTGTCCTCTGTCTCTCGTGTGAAATCTCCTCCCAAAAACGGCAGTCTCCCTTCTGAATGCCTATTTTCTTCTTTTATTCTTGTGTACGGGACGAAACGTAAACGAAAGCCCATTTGTTTAATTCTTGTCGTTACTAGCACCGCGGAGCTGCCTAAGCACCAGTCTCTTGAAGATGTGGCATCACAGCGCTACTTGGGCAGGGCCTAGGCGCTTGTCTCTCGTGTGTGTTGGCATCGCGGCACCTCTCGTCATCGCCTAGGCGCTAATAGTTCGGCATGATAGCGCTGCGATTCTTTTTTATGGCGCTGCGGCGCCTATCCATCAACCTTTTGACCTCAAACTTGCCTCTAATCATCATCAATCATCCATTAATCGTTTATCTCCTGCACGACACAAAAACAACAAATACCAAGCGTAATCCTCTTCGACACTAACATAATTCAAATGGTTTCTCTTATAAATTAAGTACAATTCTTGCACTTATCAAACTCCCCAAACTTGAACTTTTGCTAGTCCCGAGCAAAATAAAAGTAAGAACTCAAACAAAACTTTAATTCTAACAACTATAAGACATGGATATGCAAGCATTGACATTGGCCTCTGACTTATCCATTTTCATGGAATTTATAAATATTCAAGAGTCACGTGCGTGTGTGATACATCAATGTTCATTTATCCAATCGAATGCTCAAATAAATCCACAGTACCCACTCGCCTTATAAACTCAACAAATCTTCAGCTCAGTTCAACTTACACTTCATTAAAATACAAATTCACTTACACAGATCACAAGGAACTTTATTGGTGATTATTTGGCTTATAAGATATTCAACACAAGTATACCAAAAAATGATGTCACACAATGAGATGCTTACATGCAAATGATTAAAATTTATACTTGTTAACCATGTTTTTCATGTATCCATAAGCTTGACTTGAACAAATTTTCTCCACTACTATATTAGATAGATGTGACAAGGTTAATAGGCCTCGTAGGCTTTGTAACATTAGCCTACGGAAGCCTACGGCCCATGGCTACAATAAAAGGTATGTAAATCAAAATTTGAGAGAAATATTTGAATTACATCATTTTTTCACTCATTTTCGTTCTCATTTCATTCACCATCCACTTATTGTTTTCTTCTCATTCATATCCTCTGCTTCCCATATTGTTTCTTTTTCACCACTTTTTGATTCATTCTTTTTTGTTGTTTTTCTACTTCTTTTCTTTCCCAACTCCTTTATACACGTTTATTTTTTTCATTTTCTTTTCAAGGATTATTTGTATCATTGAAACGTCAATGAACTTATTTCTCTCAAAATTAGGTAGAATAATAAGTGTATAAGTTTCATTTGGTAGTTTTTGTGGGATATAGAATAGATACAATTGGGGGATAATTGTATGTCATTGACACACACCACTTGGTTTTTAGTAGGCTCAAAATGGGACACTGAGGATATTTCATGTTCATTTGGTAGGCTCGAAGGCTCAAACGTTTCCAAAGATTACCTAAATCATTCGTATGTCACATATTATCCGTATTTCACCTCAAAAAGTGTTCAAACAAGTTCTATATTACTGTCAATACATTATTCATCTCATACAAACCAATCACATGCATTGTTCAACCAAAATGATATATGAGTTAGGTGCACAAAGAAAAGTCAAGCATCTCAATCAACTCGAGGCTCAATAGGCTAATAATCGATAATAACCAATGAAAATAGTCCCAAAGATGTTGAGAAAAATTTCCTAGATCATCTATGTGTTTGCAAAAGTGTCAGTCAATGTCACGTGAGAATTAATAAAAATCAGATTTCCATTTTCTATTTAGCATCACATGTATGCAAATTGTCTCTAAGTATCGATAGTATTAACAAACATGACAGTGCAAAAATTTGTGAATCTCAATTTATCATGAACACATGTATTACGAACCATAACTTCATTCTGATCATCGGCCACACAATAACTTATCCATGACTCTATTATAATGACTCTATATTACAGTATTAATCAAAACGACATTTTTTTAAACAAAAGAAAAATGACTCGACTAGACTATACTGTGCAGAGAGTAACTAATCATGCAGTGCAGTCCTTAAAACGAATTAATAACTCAAACTCAAATAAGCGAAGCAAACAACAATAATCGAAGAAAAACGCAAAATTAACGACATCCCCCCAAACTTAAGTACGTGCATTGTCCCCAATGTACAAAAATAAACTAAGAAAAACATGGGATCACGTACCTCATACAACGAGCATCAGGACTCGCTGTCCTTGCCTGACAGCTCAACCTCCTCATCCTGATCATACTCGGCATCATCCTCAATAGGTCGGTGTGAAAATGCTGGCGGTGGTGGGAATGGCTCATCAGGGACACTGATCGCAGGGAAACGCTTTGCAAGCACACGAGTAAAATCATTCATGTAATCCATGTGCTCGTGTGTGATCTGCACTGTCTCCTCATCATGCGCTCTAAATCATCGAGATGCTCGTGTGCGGTCTGTCCCCTCCCTGCATGTGCCTGTAGTGAGTGTGGTACATGTGGGGCGGGCTGTGGCTGCGCTCCACTCTTTGAAGCCACTCCCAGACCACTAGTAATCTGTCTATGTCTCTTATCCATCGGGAGGGCCTCAACCAGTGAGATATTGCCTTTCATCCACAACAATCCCTCACTATCATCCCATGTAACCCCTGATATGTGACAAAGATCCATGATGGTCGAAGAGTGGGTAATGCTAACTGTTTAGGTGCCCAGAACAGCCTGCAATATCAAAGTCATGATCACCCGACCGGCATACAATATCTTGCCGGTGATGATATAGTAAAAAAAAGTTGCCTTTGTCTTCGTCACATCCGGCACATGTCCAGATGCCATCAACCTTCAGGCTACAAAATGATACCAATTATATGCCTCTCTATTCATGGATGTCGCTGGAAATGTGACCGAGGATCGTTGATTATTTAGCTTCCAAACCGTGTCCGGGTCACAAAGTGTGGTGATTATCGCTTCATAGGGGTAGGCCTCTCTCATAAACATCATCTACTCATCAGTTTCATAATTCGGCATCGAGTACAATTAGTTGTCTTACTGTCGAAATCAACCATCCGCCCCCTCATCTTCACGTGATAGTCCTCATGCTTAACCTTTAAATTAGCATAGAATTTTCTAACAAGGGACATCATCGCGTCGGCAGGGGGTTTCACAAATTCATCCCAATGCATCCCCCGAGCACGAACCAATGTATTACAATCTGGGTAGCTCTGATCCATACCCCTCTCCTACTGCATATTTTTTTATAGCATTTTTGTATAATTTTTAGCGGTAATAGCATCCCAAAACCGTCATCCATCAAAACCGGCAATAGACGACTCACCATCCCTAGACTGAACCTACTTACTCTTTTTCTTCGACGGCATGCTTCAGCTCAAATAATAACCTCGCTATATAGCATTTGTCCCGACTACAATTCCTCGCAATAAAAATATTCTAACAATATATGCTCCACAATATCAACACAATATATCGATCACCACTTCCCTATAACATGCAATGCTCAATCAAAAAATACTCAATAACAAACTCACTCAGGAAATTTATTGAAAACCTTGTGCGCACAACTTCAAAAATTCTATTCAATCAAATCCAAAGCAGAAAATTCGAGACTCACGATACCAAAGATGATTAACTTGTGATATGACCGAAATTTGCTTGCAATCAGCCCTGGTTCGACTAGATGTGAAGATAAATTTGGGTTGGGAGTGATTTTTGTTGTGTATTGTGGGGTTTTTAGGAAGAATTTGGTGGAGGAGGGGCATTTTTCGGTGATGGAGGGGGAGAGGGAAGAGCGGCGCTGCTTGTTTAGGGTTAAATGAAGTTCGGTTTGGTCGCCTCTTATTTTTTTATCGAATACCAACTAGTGTCGTGGCGTTAAAGTTCTTCGACAGGTGAGCGCCGCAGCACTTGTTTGGTAGCACCGCTATGCTAAATCACGAGTTATTGGCGCTGCGTCACTCGATAAATGGTGCTGCGGCACTCGATAAATGGCGCTACGATTCCTATCTTTGGTGATAGAGGCGCTGCGGCGCTGATGGGGTGGCGCCTAGGCGCTGATACTCCCGAGATTTTAATCATTGCACTCCTCTCCACACCTTTTTCAACCCTTACCTCCATAATAGAACACGTATCAATGTCTATTCTTCACAACCAGAGTTCAATAAAATAAAAATGTTAAAATAAATATAATACTGAAAAATAAAATAAATAAAAATAAAGAAAAGGAAAAAAATAAAAGATATTGATTGGGTTGCCTCCCAATAAACGCTTCGTTTAACGTCGCCCGATTGTCACCAGCCCGCTTAGTTCAGTTTGCCAAGACTAACATTGTCGATAGTCCGCACATCGGTCTCGTATTAAGGCTTAACCCATTGTTCATTCACTTTGAAGGTTCTTCCATCACTGCACTTTAGCTCGTAGTCAAGACTTGAATAGTATATAACATAGGAAGTTCTTTTATCCATACCTAAAAATAAAATGGATGGCCTCATGAGGATACACCGTCTACACAAAAAATGGTCCTGACCAATGCGATTTCAGCTTACCAGGAAATAACTTCATACGAGAATTGAATAATAATTCTTGTTGTCCCGGTTTGAGTTCCCTTCGTATGACGAGTTTTTCATGCCACCTTTTGGTCTGTTTTTGTAAATCTTGGCATTCTCATACGCGTCAATGAAAATTCCTCCATTTCATTGAGCTGTAGCTTTCTAATATCCCACGAAGCTTGCAAATCAATGTTCAACTTCTTCACTGCCCAGAATGCTCGGTGCTATTGTAAGGGATCGATTTTAGGTGCCCGAATGCGCAACGGAAGGTACAAAATTTTCGGTTTTTGCAAGAGAAAAATCGAGCACCTTAGTACTAGTGTGTAACATATACTAAACACCTTTTTCATACATAGGGTGTTAAGAAATTAAACCTATCAACCTCTTGAGGTTGATGATGGCTCCAACTAAGGTGTAAACACCTTAGCTCTTGATGGGATGACCTTCTACAAGCTTCCTCTTTTCCTTCAAAATCGAGCCCACCACCAAACTTAAAAGATCCACCTTACACTTGCACTAGAAAATGTATGGCATTTTTCTTTGAGAAGAGTTTTCTTTCCTCAACTATTGAAGAAGAAAAGAGAGAAAAATTGAAGGAGACTTGCTCTCAAAATTTCGGCCATGAGAGAGAGTGAAGTGGAGTGAATGAGTTGTCTTGGTTGTGGAAAAAGTAGTCATCACCCTTTTGCATGCCAAACAATTTTTAATGAAAAAGTATTCCACAACTCTTCACCTCCCAAGCATGCAAAACTTATTGGGCTTGTAACATTTACAAAGGGCTCATGGACTTTTTTTAATTTAATTGTCTCAAACATATTTGAGCCCAATTAAACTTTACTTGATTTTACTCAAGCCCACTAGTTAAATAATTATTTCCAATTGGGCTCTACAAGGCCCAATGTTATTTAATTAATTCAACACCTGAATTAATTTAATTATTTGGACTCTACTAGGCCCACTAGTGTTTAATTAATTTAACATTTGAATTAATTTAATTTAGTCCATAATAATGTTTATGAAAATCTCAATTTTCAAATACATTATTCACTTGGCCTACTTTTAATTTAGAAACACATTCATAAATTAAAAATTACATTTCTCTCATAGAAGTCATACTTCTATTTTTCTTTATGCTTATAAACTCATTTATAAGCCGTTCAACACATTGAACTATTTTAACTTCTCAACGGGATCTAGAAAGCTAACACTTGTGTGGCCCTCAATGGTTCATTGATACAACTAGCCGTGGGTTCACATCTCCATGTGATTCGGACTAAACATGTCCTTATATGAGCATACCCCAATTGCTCCATTCTTACTTATCAACTCTTTGATAACAAGAACGTCAGAACTCAAGTCTGATAGTACCCAACCAATCATGCTAAACGCCTAGCAGCATCGCTTACATGATTCCCTAGGTATCAAATGATAGTTCCTGCAAGAACCATTCAATTATGGTTAGCGTACAGTACGGTCCCTTCAACTCATATATCCCGACCGATTCGACAACCATTGGTATATCGAGAGTTGTCAATGAATCGATAATATGTGTCATGTCGTAGTTGCATCGATGGTGTAATCTATGAAACCCATTTCATAATTACCACCATACTCTGATCAGAGATTTCATACTACATACACATAGGATATCCATACCCGAAGGTAAGCGGTGAATCCCCGACTACAATGCATTGACTCCTATATGTTTCGACAGAACACCCAACCTTGCCACCTGATGACCCCATGAGAGTCGGTAAACAAGTCAAAGTGTAATTCTAACACATAGAGTCTCAATGTTGTCCCGGGTCATAAAGACTAATGGTGTACTATCATAAACTAGGACTTTTCCACTCGATAAGTGAGAACCACTTGGAAAGTCGTTTATGGAGGGTTGTTCAGTGCACTCTACCAGGAGCACCTATCTGCATGCTCGGACATCACAATATCCCCTACCAATGAAACATGGTACTCACATCGCAGATACTAGTCTCGAACTCGAGCGGCCTATATCCTTCTTAGCGGCGGCTGAATCGACTAGGAACTGTTTAGAATATACAGTATTCCAAATATGAGTTTCATGATACTCATCATATGAGCATCTCATATTCTTTCTATTATTTGTATATTTAAGGGCTTTATCTATGCAACTAGCATGGGTATACAGATAAAGATGTGCCAAATAATAATTTTAAATATTATTAAAATAAAGACTATTCATACATAGAGTTTCATTGTGAACACTCGGCCAACACTTGGCTCGACGGGCACCTACTCTAACAATCTCCCACTTGCACTAGAGCCAACTACCCATATGCTTCAAACCCATTGATTCGCAATGCTTCTCGAATAATGGTCCAGGTAAAGGCTTAGTTAGTGGATCAGCAACATTATCTGCGAAGCCGACTTTGTCAATCGTGACATCTCCTCTTTCCACGATCTCTCTGAGGATGTGGTACTTTCTCAATACGTGTTTGGACTTCTGATGAGACCTCGGCTCCTTTGCTTGAGCAATGGCTCCCATGTTGTCACAAAACACCGGGACAGGAGCAACTCCATTAGGAATGACGCCCAACTCTTGGACGAAATTCCTTATCCAAACAGCCTCCTTTGCTGCAGCTGATGCTGCAATATATTCTGCCTCAGTGGTGGAATCCGCAGTACTGTCTTGCTTGGAACTCTTCCAAGAGACAGCAGCACCATTCAGCATGAATATGAACCCAGAGGTTGACTTCGAGTCATCGATAGCGCTTTGGAAGCTAGAGTCGGTATAGCCTTCCAATTTCAGTTCTCCACCGCCATAGACCAAGAACAACTTATTGGTCCTTCTCAAATACTTGAGGATGTCTTTCACAGCTTTCCAGTGTGGAAGACCAGGGTTCGATTGATATCTACTCACTACACTTAGTGCAAAAGCCACATCAGGACGTGTAGATATCATCCCATACATGATGCTACCAATCGCAGATGCATAAAGAATGCTTGTCATCGCCGCTATCTCTGCATCAGTCTTGGGAAACATAGACTTGGATAGGGACACGCCATGACACATTGGTAGATGTCCTCTCTTGGAGAAGACTCATCCATCGAGATCCGCTTCACGATGGTATCAATGTATGTGGATTGGGTGAGACCAAGCAATCTTTTTGATCTGTCTCTATAGATCTGTATTCCCAATACAAAAGATGCTTCACCAAAGTCCTGCATCGAGAACTTATTCGCTAACCATATCTTAGTTGATTGCAACATCCCTACATCATTCCCAATGAGTAGAATGTCATCAACATAAAGCACAAGGATTGTCACAGCACTCCCACTAACCTTCTTATACACACAGGGTTCCTCAGGATTCTTATCAAAACCAAACTCTTTGATTGTACTATCGAATCTGAGGTTCCAACTCCTAGATGCCTGCTTTAGACCATAAATAGATCTTTGAAGTTTGCATACCATATGCTCACTTCCGATAGATGTAAACCCTTCGGGTTGAGACATGTAAATCTCTTCCTTAATATCCCCATTAAGAAAGGCTGACTTAACATCCATCTGCCATATCTCATAGTCATACCATGCAGCTATGGCTAGCAAAATCCTTATGGACTTGAACATTGCAACTGGAGAAAAAGTTTCCTCAAAGTCAACTCCTTGTCTTTGAGTTTATCCTTTTGCCACCAATCGCGCCTTGAAAGTCAATACCTTCCCATCCGCTCCAAGTTTCCTCTTGTAAATCCATTTACACCATATGGGAACAATTCCCTCAGGTGGATCCACGAGATTCCACACTTGGTTCGAATGCATGGAATTCATCTCAGATTCCATCGCTTCAAGCCACTTGGATGAATCGGCATCAGATAACGCTTCCTTGAAGATCCTTGGATCACATCCATGGATAGGCTCATCATGGCCCTCTTCAAGAAGCAGACCATACCTCATAGGTGGTCTCGAGACTCTCTCGGATCTTCTAGGAGCTTGTTTCTCCTCTCTTGGCTCTTCGGGTGTGGGTTCTATAATTGTGGGTGTCTCTCGAACCTCTTCGAGTTCTATAATCTCCCCTGTTCTATCCAATAGAAATTCCTTTTCCAAAAAGGTTTCATTCCTAGAAACAAAAACCTTTGTTTCTTGGGGATGATAGAAGTAATATCCAACAGAATTCTTTGGATATCCCACAAAGTAACATAAAATGGATCGACTATCCAATTTGTCTCCCACTACTTGCTTCACATAAGCAGGGCACCCCCATATTCTAAGATAAGAATATTTGGGTGGCTTACCCATCCATATCTCATATGGAGTCTTGTCAACTATCTTTGAATGGACATTTTTTAACAACAGTGCCGCTGTCTCAAGCGCATATCCCCAAAAGGATGGCGGCAACTCCGTGAACCCCATCATAGACAAAACCATGTCCATCAAAGTCTGGTTACGACGCTCCGAAACACCATTCAACTGTGGTGTAGCGGGTGGAGTCCATTGCGAGAGAATCCCATTCTCCCTAAGATACTCTTGGAACTCGGCACTCAAGTACTCACCACCTCGATCCGATCGAAGTGTCTTGATGCTTCGTCCCAATTGTTTCTCTACTTCACTTCTGAATTTTTTGAACCTTTCAAAGGCTTCAGACTTTTATTTCATCAAATACACATACCCATACCTCGAAAAGTCATCGGTAAAGGTGATGAAGTAGGCATGTCCATGCTTGGTGGTGATGCTAAGCGGACCACACACATCGGTATGGATCAAATCCAATAACCCTTTGGCTCGCTCCACATGGCCCTTAAAGGGAATCTTGGTCATCTTTCCTTTTAGACAGGATTCACAAGTCGTGAGAGCATTAATATCAGACATATCAAACATGCCCACTCCCACTAGCTTGTTCATCCTTCTTAGGGAAATATGTCCTAATCGAGCATGCCATAATTGTGCCGAATTTAGAGTATCTTGTTTGCGCTTGTTTGTTGTTATAGCTTGGACATTGTTAAGTGGAATATCTTTCAATTTTAAGGTGTAGAGATCGTTTTCAAGTTCTCCAGTACCAATTAAACATTCATTCTTGTAAATATTGCAAACACCTTTGCTAAATAAACAAGAAAATCCATCTTTATCTAACGTAGAAATGGAAATAATGTTCTTCACCAAGTCTGGTACAAACAAAACATCTCTAAAAAGTAACTTAAAATCATTGTTCAAATACAAGCAAACATCTCCTACGGCCTTGGCAGCAACCCTTGCTCCATTGCCCATCCTCAAGAAGGTCTCACCTTCCCTAAGCCTTCTACTTCTTCCCATCGCCTGCAAATCATTACAGAGATATGAGCCACATCCGGTATCCAATACCTAAGAAGTAGAGTTAATTGAAATGTTTACTTCAATATAGAACATACCGTTTCCAGAACTCTTCTGGGCAAGATATTCTCTACAGTTACGCCTCCAATTTTCAGGCTTTTTGCAGTGATGATAAATATCAGCCGTCTTGTCAGCCTTTACTGGTGTGGCTGCCACAACGGCATTCGGAGCTTGCCTCTTCAAGGGCACGTTCTTCTTGGGACGTTGGAAATAACGCTTCTTTCCCTTCCCAGGTGGACTAATCTTCGTACCAGATGAAGAGCCCACATAAAGAACCGACTTCTCATTTTTCATAGAAGCCTGTATATAACACTTGGCTTTCAAGTCATGGTCACACCATTCCTTGTAAGTCTGCAATTCCTCAGGAGTGCAGTCAGTCAAAGCCTTAACAGGGGACGACTTAGTAAGTGTATACGCTATCTTTTCCGAATTCAAGGCGATTTTCAGATTTCTTAGCCAATTGAGGTAATTAGGTCCGGTTAATACGTGTCTGTCGAGTATTACAGATAGCGGATTGCGAATTGAAGACATTGTCAAAAAGTATTGAAAAGTAAAACAGATAAATTTTAATGACTATTTTAAAATATTTAGTAAGATATAAAGTATGGACTTTTACTTTATAAATTTTCTCTCCCACTGTTTTGACATTTTCACTACCCTCTAGTGAAAACGGGAAACTCCTTTCCTCAGTAGGTACGTAAGGTCCAATTAGCGAATTATGATCCCGAATAATATCAGCCAATCATAATCCCTAAAAGGTAGTTTCCAATTGCATCACAATGCAACCCTCTACGTAAACTTTTGTCTCATGTTTGATTAGGACCCAATAATATGACGTCGTTCATCTTCACGTGTCAAGCCTTACCCATCGATGTTGAACCTTAATGGACGGTCGCCATGAGTTCCCCCAATAAAATGAGCCGAAATCATGGGAGTTCCACGTAGTTCACATCACCATGTCAATGGATGTCACAGCTTTCCGGCACCCAGGGCCCCCCCAATAATACGAGCCGAGCCCCAAGTACGGGTAGCGTTCATCATGCACCCATTGTCGATGGAAGACATGGAAATTATAAACAAATTTATAATTCCCCTTTTCGGGCTTGATATTAATTTTGAATCTTATTCAAAATGAGGGTTTTTTAATTTTGAAAGGTCTCATCATTAATTTTATTTAAAAGCTCGCCATGTTTGATCGTATGTTGCCGGATTCATGCAACTTTGTTATTATCATAATAATAACGCACATACTCATTATTTATAACATATCATGCATATATTATAAACAGTAAACAAAACAAGGATGATCAATCGCCCCAAAACTAATGGCCCGTGTGAGCTAAACACGGGCCTAGGTCCAATCCTAGGGTAATGCAAGGGATGCAAATGTAACTATTACATTAGCTTCCAATATTTACATGTCTTCGATCTTCATAATCATCATGGCCACCATCTTCCAATCTTGATCATCCACTATACTAATATTTACAAATAAATATCCATGACAAATAGGGATACATCTCATGGGGTGGGAACGGGCCATAAACCAAGCCCACTTTAAATTTGATAATTATTACAATCATTCAACACAAAATATCCTAGCATACACCTAGCAAATTGGGTGGGCTTTTGATCATCCTTCATGCATAATATCACATATCATACATCATCAATTAATTATCACAATAATTAATTGATCCAATATTATATATCTTGATCCAATCACTAACCGCCACGATCATAAACTAAATTAAAAAAATATACAAACACCTTTGTCTACTTTCCAATTAATTTATTTATAACCGAATTTCTTGTAAATCACAATTTACTATAAATAATTAAAGTCCAACTTCAATTATTTATTTTATGAGAAAATATTTGCAACTTTTGTAAATTTAAACTTAAGGGCCCAAAAAATTCATTTTGACCAAAAACATTTTGGCCCATTTAAATTCACAAATATGTTGGCCATCTAATGGCCCAACAACTCAAGGCACATGACATTTTGATATTTCAAAACACCTTTTGAAAATCCTAGCCGTCATCGCCGTCGCCGGAGCTCCGTCACCAGATTCCGGCCAACATGCAAAAATTTTTTTTTATATATTTAAAAGTTGGGGCTGTTCGGGCAGCCCAAGGGGCTGCCCTAGCTGCCCGAAATGGGCAGCCCTTCGGGCAGCCCGAGCTGTCCAAAATGGGCAGCAAGTTGCTGTCCGAAATTTGACCTGAAACGCCTTGATTTTTTTTGCATATTTTGATCTCATGTGGTTAGAAATCGACCTCAATATAATATTATGTATATGCTACACAAAAACTAGTACCCTTAGCTCTGATACCACTTGTAAGGGATCGATTTTAGGTGCCCGAATGCGCAACGGAAGGTACAAAATTTTCGGTTTTTGCAAGAGAAAAATCCAGCACCTTAGTACTAGTGTATAACATATAATAAACACCTTTGTCATACATAGGGTGTTAAGAAATTATACCTATCAACCTATTGAGATTGATGATGGCTCCAACTAAGGTGTAAACACCTTAGCTCTTGATGGGATGACCTTCTACAAGCTTCCTCCTTTCCTTCAAAATCGAGCCCACCACCAAACTTAAAAGATCCACCTTACACTTGCACTAGAAAATGTATGGCATTTTTCTTTGAGAAGAGTTTTCTTTCCTCAACTATTGAAGAAGAAAAGAGAGAAAAATTGAAGGAGACTTGCTCTCAAAATTTCGGCCATGAGAGAGAGTGAAGTGGAGTGAATGAGTTGTCTTGGTTGTGGGAAAAGTAGTCATCACCCTTTTGCATGCCAAACAATTTTTAATGAAAAAGTATTCCACAACTCTTCACCTCCCAAGCATACAAAACCTAGTGGGCTTGTAACATTTACAAAGGGCCCATGGACTTTTTTTAATTTAACTGTCTCAAACATATTTGAGCCCAATTAAACTTTACTTGATTTTACTCAAGCTCACTAGTTAAATAATTATTTCCAATTGGGCTCTACAAGGCCCAATGTTATTTAATTAGATCAACACTTGAATTAATTTAATTATTTGGACTCTACTAGGCCCAATAGTGTTTAATTAATTCAGCACTTGAATTAATTTAATTTAGTCCATAATAATGTTTATGAAAATCACAATTTTCAAATACATTATTCACTTGGCCTACTTTTAATTTAGGAACACATTCATAAATTAAAAATTACATTTCTCTAATAGAAGTCATACTTCTATTTTTCTTTATGATTATAAACTCATTTATAAGCCGTTCAACACATTGAACTATTTTAACTTCTCAACGGGATCTAGAAAGCTAACACTTGTGTGGCCCTCAATGGTATATTGATACAACTAGCCGTAGGTTCACATCTCCATGTGATTCGGACTAAACATGTCCTTATATGAGCATACCCCAATTGCTCCATTCTTACTTATCAACTCCTTGATAACAAGAACGTCAGAACTCAAGTCTGATAGTACCCAACCAATCATGCTAAACGCCTAGCAGCATCGCTTACATGATTCCCTAGGTATCAAATGATAGTTCCTGCAAGAACCATTCAATTATGGTTAGCGTACAGTACGGTCCCTTAAACTCATATATCTCGACCGATTCGACAACCATTGGTATATCGAGAGTTGTCAATGAATCGATAATATGTGTCATATCATAGTTGCATCGATGGTGTAATCTATGAAACCCATTTCATAATAACCATCATACTCTGATCAGAGATTTCATACTGCATACACATAGGATATCCATACCCGAAGGTAAGCGGTGAATCCCCGACTACAATGCATCGACTCCTTTATGTTTCGACAGAACACCCAACCTTGCCACCTGATGACCCCATGAGAGTCGGTAAACAAGTCAAAGTGTAATTCTAGTACATAGAGTTTCAATGTTGTCCCGGGTCATAAGGACTAATAGTGTACAACCATAAACTAGGACTTTTCCACTCGATAAGTGAGAACCACTTGGAAAGTCCTTTATGGAGGGTTGTTCAGTATACTCTACCAGGAGCACCTATCTGCATGCTCGGACATCACAATGTCCCCTACCAATGAAACATGGTACTCACATCGCAGATACTAGTCTCGAACTCGAGCGGCCTATGTCGTTCTTAGCGACGGCTGAATCGACTAGGAACTGTTTAGAATATACAGTATTCCAAATATGAGTTTCATGATACTCATCATATGAGCATCTCATATTCTTTCTACTATTTGTATATTCAAGGGCTTTATCTATGCAACTAGCATGGGTATACAGATAAAGATGTGCCAAATATTAATTTCAAATATTATTAAAATAAAGACTGTTCATACATAGAGTTTCATTGTGAACACTAGGCCAACACTTGGCTCGACGGGCACCTACTCTAACAGCTATAACTCTAGTGGCAAGTGGCATGCTTTCTCAAAGACCAACCTATAGGGAGACATCCCAATAGGTGTCTTGATTGCAGTTCGGTATGCCTACAATGCATCATCCAACTTCATAGCACAATCCTTCTGTTTAGTGTCAACAGCCTTCTCCAATATTTGTTTGATCTCCCAATTGGATATTTCAGCTTGTCTATTCGATCGAGGATAATATGCTAATTCCATCATAATCTTCACACTGTGTTTTGCCAAAAGTGAGTTGAAACATTTATTGTAAAAATGTGTACCTTCGTCACTTATAACCCTTGGAGTTCCAAACCCGGTGAAGATATTCTTACGCACAAATTTAGCTACAATAAAGGCATCATTAGTACTTGTGGCAATTGCTTCCACCCATTTCGAGAAATGATCCACAGCTAATAAAATATAAGAATTACCAAAAGACTGGGGAAAAGGTCCCATGACGTCTATGCCCCAAATGTCAAAAATGTAGTGCCCAAGAATCAATACACGTAAAACCCCTGCATCTATTTAATTAATTTTAAATGAGTTTTAGCCATGTATAATTTATGAAAATGCATTACTTTAAATTATTCATGTTTATGGTGATGCATGTTAAAATATTTTTCGAGTTTCCTGTTTCAGGCGATTATTCGAGGCGGGATTGAGGAAAAGACCCGGTGACGATTTTTGGCAACTTAAAATGTGGTATTTTATTTTAAGTTATGGATGGGACATTTTAAATAAATTTATTTAGCTTAGCATTTTAAAGAATAAATTATGTATTTAGTGGTTTAAGAGCTTAAAACTTTTTAAAATTAGCCTTTTGGTGTGTGTTATTTTAAATTAGGAATTTGTTTAAAATTTAGTGTGTTTTTATTCTAATTAGGGGATTATATTTAAAAAGGTTGTAGAGATAGTATTCTATTTAATTTGTTAATTGAGTAACACTTTAACTAGCATTTAAATTAGCATTTTATTAGTATGTTAATTATTTAATTAAGCCAAATTTTAATCCCCTAATCTAGCCACACACACACACTACACGATTTTCACACTTTTACACACACCTAACACACGCGCACACACACACCGATACACACACACTTACCCACATTCAGAATTTTATTATTTTGAAAAGAAGCAAAACCTAGGGTTCTCCTTCCCCAAGAGCAGCCGCCCCCTTCCCCTTTATTTTCCAGCAAGTTTTCGGCAACTTTATTGCCAGAAAAATCGAGCCAAGTCGTCCCGGATCGAGCCTCGCACCGTCTTCGCTTCGATATCATCGTTTCGGTAACGTTTGATATCATAAGGCACGTATAATCTCTCTTTTGCTGCATCGATCATGTCATATTATGCGTTGCGTTATTTTAAGCGTAAAATCCATGTATGATGTTCATAGTTTGAGCGGATAATTGATTGGATCGATTTTGAAGGAAAATTTTTAGATCTAAATCACGTTTTTACTGTTCTTCTTAAAACTGCGAATTTTCAGTCGAGATTTTTAGAAAACTTTCAACGCAAGAAACGTAGAGCTTTTCGATACCTTCGATTTGATATATGATTCGAAATTTTTGGGCAAAAATTGAGTGAGTTATAGCATTTTTCGTGGGACTGCTCAAATTGCGACTTATACGTAAATTGTGTTCTTGAAGTTTAATTGTTGCAGGCTTCGTTGGGAATCGACGGGTGATTGTTGATGCGTCTAGGTATGTTTAATTCGATGTTGGGATGATTTTTGGTGTCTCTTTTCATGTCGTTAGGCACCAAGTGGAATCAAGAGTCGAGGAGGAAAATGGTGTCGAACTTCGAGTTGTGTCATTAGTTGTGGATTGTCACACTTGGGAACAAATTATAAGGGCTTACTTGGGTTTGGTACAATGTCGTGACGCTCTAGGACGGGTCTCGAGGTGTCGAGTCACGGTTGGGTGATCGAAATAGGAAGAGGAAGCCACAAGCACTTGAATTCTCGTAGGTACGCGTTCACAGTAGCTACACGGACCCCTACACGGATGAGGGCACGGGGTCCGTGCCTTTGGGTTTCACTTAGTCTACTTTTCCAGTGCCTACACGTATGTCTACCCGGACCCTGACACGGGGTCCGTGCCTTTGTTTCCATTCGGTGTCTTTTTACAGAGTCTAGACGGACCTTTAGACGGACCCGGACACGGGGTCCGTGTCCACCCCTCCTTTCAAGTTCTTCTCACCCGAACCTACACGGACCCATACACGGAGGTAGGCACGGGGTCCGTGTCCTTCATAATCTTGGAAAAATTCTATAGTATGCCTTGAGGTTTGATGTCATGGTCTAGTACAATGATTTAAAAGGTCGAGTCATAGGAATTTTAGAACGTCCTAAGGAATTGAATGAACTTGTAAGTAAGTAGGATTGATATGTCTAAGCTATGCAAGTTTAGTATGCAGTTTCATGTTAGTATGTGCAGCAGCGACGACCCCGATCGAAGTCCAACAAATCCCTCAACGCCATGTAAGTATGTTGACGTGCAAGAAAATATTTTAATTTTTTGAGGTATGCTAATTGTCTTGTGACCAAATTATGAATGGGTTTGGAAGTTGATGAACGTGGCCGAGGACCTCTCCACCCCGTTAAATTATTAACGGGTTAGATCGTGGTTGGAAAGCGTTAAATTATGAACGGGGACCAACCAACCCGTTAAATTATGAACGGGGATCTCATGTATGTGGCAGTGGATACGTCCCTGTCAGCCCAGTATTGTGGTTTGTATGATCAGGCGTTTATTATGTATGGGCCACTTGCTTTGAAACATCCTCTACGCAAAAATGAAGTCATGTATGTTTAAGTATGATCAAGTATGTAAGCATGTTTATGAAAGCTTTCAAGTTATGGCAAGTCTATGTACGTATGCAAGTTCAAGTTCATTTCAAATCCAATCTTCAAGTATGTATGTTCTATTTTAAAGTTGCATGTGGTTTTATTATGTAGTACTTGCTATTTCCATTTTATACGTGTTGAGTCTTTAGACTCACTAGACTTGATCGATGCAGGTGAGGATGTCTATGAGGAGACCCGAGGTGGCGACCAAGGGGCAGGCTTGGACTGAGCGGAAGGCTAGAAAAGAGGACCGCCCATGTTATTTTAACATTTTTATGCAAGTTTAAAATACTCTGATTTTTTTATGTTTCGGTGAGAGATGTTTGGGACAAGTATTTTGTTAGCAAGTTTTATTGTTGTTGGATGATTTCAAAGATATTTTTATGAACGATGAGTTGACGACCGTGTGGATGTTTATATTCACGAAAATTTTTAATTTTTCCGCAAATTTTAAGTAGTAAAGAATACGGTTCGTTACAGTTGGTATCAGAGCGGTGTTCCTGTAAAGGGTTATGCCTACGGCCAGTCGCAAGGAGCTCTCGAAGTCACACCTCAAGTCTGTAAGTTTTAATTTTTGCATTATGTATGTTGTAAGCATTGAATCATGAATTCAGCATAACCATGTTTTGAGTTTAGATTTCATGCATCCTATGTCATTGATATCATGTTCATGCATAGTGGGTTTACGTGTTGGGTAATTGATGGGACAGAATGCCTCCTAGACGTGTGGTTGACCGAGAAGCAAGGGAAGAGGATCGAGAGACCCGAAATAAGGAGAGAGCCAATCCTCCACCTCCACCGCCAGATATGCAAGCGCAGATGCTGGCAGGAATGACTCAGTTCTTCGCACAGTTTGCGAGGAATCAGGCTGCAGTTGGCGCGGGGGAGAGGCCTAGACCAGAAGCGGTGTATGAGAGAGGTTCTAGAGGATGAATCCTAAGGAGTTTTCAGGATCTACTGACCCGATGGTAGCAGAGGGATGGATTAAGTCCATCGAAGAGATCTTTGACTACATGGAGCTGCAGGATGCAGACAGAGTCCGTTGTGCCATATTCCTTTTAACAGGCGATGCCAGACGTTGGTGGGACAGTGCGTCGGTGGCAGTTAATTTGCCGACGTTGTCCTGGAATGGATTCAAAGAAGCGTTCTTCGCCAAGTACTTCACTGAGGAAGTACGATCCCGGCTGACTAGGGAATTTATGACGCTGCGACAAGGAGATAGCAGTGTTGCAGAGTTTGTTAAGAGGTTTGAGAGGGGATGTTACTTCGTGCCCCTCATTGCGAATGATGCCCAGGCAAAGCTGAGGCATTTTATGGATGGTTTGCGGCCGATCTTGCGCCGTGATGTGAGGGTAGCTGGCCCTACTACATACGCAGTTGCCGTTTCTAGGGCTTTGGCGGCAGAACAAGACCAGCGGGATATTGAGGCAGACAGGCAGGGCAAGAGGCCCTATCAGGCCCCACCGCAGCAGCAATAGCATCAGAGGCCTCAGTTCAAGAAACCTTACCAGGGGCAACTGGGAAAGAAACCCTATCAGGGACCGCCGAAAGGCAAGGGTCCTATTCAGCAGCAGGAATCGCCAGCATCCCGGTCAGTGCTTATGGGGATCCGAGAAATATTTTAAATGTGGAGCTACGGACCACATGTTGAAGGAGTGCCCACAATGGAAGCAACCAACGCAAGGGAGAGTTTTCGCCATGCATGCTCAAGAGGCGAACCCAGACACTACCCTTTTGACTGGTAATTTATTTAATTCAGTACAGTATCGATTTCTTTGCCTTGCATGTTTAGTTTTAATTGGGAATACTAGTGTTTTTGTTGGAATTTTGAGTGTCTTTTGTTGCATGAGGTTTATGGTAAAATTTTTGGGATATAAGTTAGTTTGTTGTGCTAACGCATCTAAGGGAATATTTTCATGAAGAGATTAGCCACAACGACACTGATAGATTCAGGAGCCACTTACTCCTTTATCTCGGAGACTTTTGCTAATCATCTGGACATTAAGTCCATTGGCCTAGACATGAATTTTTCGGTGACAGTCCCATCCGGGGAAGAGCTGTTAGCAACCAACGTGATCAGTGATATCGATCTGGAATTGCAGGGCCATCTAGTATATGCAGATTTGATTCTACTGCCGATGCCAGAGTTCGACATTATTTTGGGAATGGACTGGCTGACAAAGAACAGGGTCCTGATTGACTTCCAGAAAAGATCAGTATTGGTTAGGCTGCTGGGCATGGAACAGTTTCTATTTAAGCCAGACAGATGGAGAAGCTTCCCTCGCATGATTTCGTGCATGCAAGCGAGGAGGCTGATTTCCAAGGGGTGTCAAGCCTTCTTGGCCAGTATTATTTCAGCGCCTGATGTGCCCACTCCATCTTTATCCGACGTGCCAGTAGTCAGTGAATTCCCAGACGTCTTCCCAAACGATGTTTCAGGTCTTCCACCAGAGAGAGAGGTGGAGTTTACCATTGATCTCGTGCAAGGCACAGTGCCAATCTCTAAGGCGCCATACCGACTAGCTCCAGCTGAGATGTTAGAGCTCAAACAGCAGATTTAGGAGCTTCTCGACAAGGAATTTATCCGCCCTAGTTTCTCACCATGGGGCGCACCAGTGCTCTTTGTAAAGAAGAAGGATGGGAGTATGAGGCTGTGCATCGATTACCGAGAGTTGAACAAGGTAACGATCAAGAATAAGTACCCACTCCCTAGAATCGAAGATTTGTTTGATCAGTTGCAGGGAGCTACAGTGTTCTCTAAGATAGATCTTCGATCAGGGTATCACCAGCTGAAGGTGAAGGATGCAGACGTTCACAAGACGGCCTTCAGGACCAGGTATGGGCATTACGAGTTCTTAGTAATGCCATTTGGATTGATGAATGCTCCAGCAATTTTCATGGACCTCATGAATCGAGTATTTCAGCCCTACCTTGATCAGTTCGTCATAGTGTTTATTGACGATATTCTCATAAACTCGAAGAGCCATGAGGAGCATAGCCAGCATTTGAAGACAGTGTTGCAGGTTTTGCAGAGTCGCAAGTTATTTGCGAAGTTTAGTAAGTGCGAGTTTTGGCTGCAGAAAGTAGCGTTTTTGGGGCATATAGTGTCTAGCAGTGGCATTGAAGTGGATCCAGCAAAAGTAGCAGCCGTTAAGGATTGGGTTGAACCGAAGAATGCATCAAAAATCCACAGCTTTTTGGGTTTAGCCGGTTACTACCGTAAGTTCATTCGGGGATTTTCGTCCATAGCAGTGCCACTCACTTCACTAACCAAGAAGAATGCTTAATTTGTGTGGAGTGACGAATGTCAGAAGAGCTTTAATACTTTGAAGCAAGCTCTTATTTCGGCGCCAGTGCTAGCCATGCCAACAGGGCAAGGTGAATTTGTGCTTTATACCGATGCATCTAAGCTCGGATTAGGCGCAATGTTGATGCAACAAGGTCGGGTTATAGTTTATGCTTCCAGACAGTTGAAGGTGCATGAGAAGAACTACCCGACGCATGATTTAGAATTAGTCGCAGTCGTCTTTGCGTTGAAGATTTGAAGACACTACTTGTATGGCGAGAAGTGTCAGATTTTCACTGACCACAAGAGTCTGAAATACTTCTTCACGCAGAAGGAACTAAACATGAGACAGAGGCGATGGTTGGAACTGGTGAAGGACTATGATTGCGAGATTAGCTACCATCCGGGAAAAGCTAATGTTGTGGCAGATGCCTTGAGCAGGAAAGTTGCAGTCATAGCTCAGTTATCAGTGCAGAGACCTCTTCAGTTTGAGATTCAGAGGTTTGGTTTGGAAGTATACCGTAAGGGCAGAGCACCAAGGCTGTCTAGACCGTATCCGGACAGGTCAATCTTCAGATGAGCAATTACTGAAATGGAGACTGAAAGACGAAGCCAAGGGCAGTGTTCTTTACTCGGTGTCAGATGGTATCGTGAGATACAGGGGCAGAATGTGGGTGCCTAGTGTTGATTCGATCAGACAGGATATTCTGACAGAAGCACATGCATCCCCGTATTCTATTCATCCAGGAAGTACTAAGATGTACAAGGACCTGCAGATCCTGTATTGGTGGCCAGGGATGAAGAGAGACATCCGCAGATTCGTATCAGAATGTCTTACTTGTCAGCAAGTGAAAGCTGAACACCAGAGGCCAGCAGGGATGCTTAAGCCGCTCCCTATTCCAGAGTGGAAATGAGAGAATATCACTATGGACTTCGTCGTTGGATTTCCTAGATCAGTCAGAGGCTTTAATGCCATTTTGGTTATTGTGGATCGACTCACGAAGTCAGCGCACTTTTTGCCAGTAAAGACGACTTTCTCCATGACGCTGTATGCGGAGCTTTATATCAGGGAGATAGTCCGTTTACATGGGTTCCCAGTTTTGATTGTGTCCGACAGGGACCCGAGGTTTACGTCGTCCTTCTGGAAGAGCTTACATGCAGCCATGGGGACAAAGTTGCTGTTTAGTACAGCTTTTCACTCGCAGACAGATGGCTAGTCTGAGCGAGTGATTCAGATTCTGGAGGATTTGCTGAGAGCCTGTATAATTGATTTTTAGAGGACTTGGGAGTCTAAGATACCACTAGTGGAGTTTACCTACAACAACAGCTTCCAATCATCTATAGGTATGGCTCCCTATGAGGCATTGTATGGACGGAAGTGCAGATCACCAGTTCATTGGAATGAAGTTGGTGAGAGAGCAGATCTTGGTCCAGAGATAGTTCAGCAAACTACAGATGTGGTGGTCAAGATTCGTGACAGGATGAAGACCGCCCAAAGCCGTCAGAAGAGCTATGCCGATAAGAGGAGAAGAGATCTCGAGTTTGCCGTAGGAGATCACGTATTCGTCAAGATAGCACCTATAAAGGGTGTAATGAGATTTGGGAGGAGAGGCAAGCTGAGTCCGAGATTTATTGGGCCGTTCGAGATTCTGTACAGAGTTGGGACAGTAGCTTACCGTGTAGCCCTTCCGCCGAATCTGGCCGGGGTACACAATGTGTTCCACGTTTCAATGCTGAGGAAGTACCTTGCGAATCCTTCGCACATTCTGAGCTATGAGCCGTTGCAGCTTGCTCCAGACCTGTCATATGAGGAGCGATCGATTCAAATTCTAGACAGGCAGGAGTGCAGACTCCGGAACAAGGTGACTAAGCTAGTCAAAGTCCAGTGGCTAAACCAATCAGTGGAGGAGGCCACTTGGGAGACAGAATCAGATACGAGGAGTCACTACCCGAAGTTGTTCGGTAAGATTTAATTTCGAGGACGAAATTTTTATAAGTGGGGGAGGAACTGTAGTGCCCAAGAATCAATACACGTAAAACCCATGCATCAATTTAATTAATTTTAAATGAGTTTTAGCCATGCATAATTTATGTAAATGCATTAGTTTAAATTATTCATGTTTATGATGATGCACATTAAAATATTTTTCGAGTTTCCTGTTTCAGGCGATTATTCGAGGCGGGATTGAGGAAAAGACCCGGTGACGATTTTTGGCAACTTAAAATGTGGTATTTTATTTTAAGTTATGGATGGGGCATTTTAAATAAATTTATTTAGTTTAGCATTTTAAAGACTAAATTATGTATTTAGTGGTTTAAGAGCTTAAAACTTTTTAAAATTATCCTTTTGGTGTGTGTTATTTTAAATTAGGAGTTTGTTTAAAATTTAGTGTGTTTTTATTCTAATTAGGGGATTATATTTAAAAAGGTTGTAGAGATAGTATTCTATTTAATTTGTTAATTGAGTAACACTTTAACTAGCATTTAAATTAGCATTTTATTAGTATGTTAATTATTTAATTAAGCCAAATTTTAATCCCCTAATCTAGCCACACACACACACTACATGATTTTCACACTTTTACACACACCTAACACACGCACACACACACACACCGATACACACACACTTACCCACATTCAGAATTTTATTATTTTGAAAAGAAGCAAAACCTAGGGTTCTCCTTCCCCAAGAGCAGCCGCCCCCTTCCCCTTTATTTTCCAGCAAGTTTTCGGCAACTTTATTGCCAGAAAAATCGAGCCAAGTCGTCCCGGATCGAGCCTCGCACCGTCTTCGCTTCGATATCGTCGTTTCGGTAACGTTTGATATCATAAGGCACGTATAATCTCTCTTTTGCTGCGTCGATCATGTCATATTATGCGTTGCGTTATTTTATGCGTAAAATCCATGTATGATGTTCATAGTTTGAGCGGATAATTGATTGGATCGATTTTGAAGGAAAATTTTTAGATCTAAATCACGTTTTTACTGTTCTTCTTAAAAATGCGAATTTTCGGTCGAGATTTTGAGAAAACTTTCAACGTAAAAAACGTAGAGCTTTTTGATACCTTCAATTTGATTCATGATTCAAAATTTTTGGACAAAAATTGAGTGAGTTATTGCGTTTTTCGTGGGACTGCTCAAACTGCGACTTTTACGTAAATTGTGTTCTTGAAGTTTAATTGTTGCAGGCTTCGTTGTGAATCGACGGCTGATCATTGCTGCGTCTAGGTATGTTTAGTTCGATGTTGGGATGATTTTTGGTGTCTCTTTTCATGTCGTTAGGCACCAAGTGGAATCAAGAGTCGAGGAGGAAAATGGTGTCGAACTTCGAGTTGTGTCATTAGTTGTGGATTGTCACACTTGGGAACAAATTATAATGGCATACTTGGGTTTGGTACAATGTCGTGACGCTCTAGGACGGGTCTTGAGGTGTCGAGTCACGGTTGGGTGATCGAAATAGGAAGAGGAAGCCACAAGCACTTGAATTCTCGTAGGTACGCGTTCACAGTAGCTACACGGACCCCTACACGGATGAGAGCACGGGGTCCGTGCCTTTGGGTTTCACTTAGTGTACTTTTCCAGTGCCTACACGGATGTCTACCCGGACCCTGACACGGGGTCCGTGCCTTTGTTTCCCTTCGGTGTCTTTTACAGAATCTAGACGGACCTTTAGACGGACCCGGACACGGGGTCCGTGTCCACCCCTCCTTTCAAGTTCTTCTCACCCGAACCTACACGGACCCATACACGGAGGTAGGCACGGGGTCCGTGTCCTTCATATTCTGGGAAAAAATTCTATAGTATGCCTTGAGGTTTGATGTCATGGTCTAGTACAATGATTTACAAGGTCGAATCATGGGAATTTTAGAACGTCCTAAGGAATTGAATGAACTTGTAAGTAAGTAGGATTGATACGTCTAAGCTATGCAAGTTTAGTATGCAGTTTCATGTTAGTATATGCAGCAGCGACGACCCCGATCGAAGTCCAACGAATCCCTCAACGCCATGTAAGTATGTTGACGTGCAAGAAAATATTTTAAGTTTTTGAGGTATGCTAATTGTCTTGTGACCAAATTATGAATGGGTTTGGAAGTTGGTGAACGTGGCCGAGGACCTCTCCACCCCGTTAAATTATGAACGGATTAGATCGTGGTTGGAAAGCGTTAAATTATGAACGGGGACCAACCAACCCGTTAAATTATGAACGGGGATCTCATGTATGTGGCAGTGGATACGTCCCTGTCAGCCCAGTATTGTGGTTTGTCTGATCAGGCGTTTATTATGTATGGATCACTTGCTTTGAAACATCCTCTACGCAAAAATGAAGTCATGTATGTTTAAGTATGATCAAGTATGTAAGCATGTTTATGAAAGCTTTCAAGTTATGGCACGTCTATGTACGTATGCAAGTTCAAGTTCATTTCAAATCCAATCTTCAAGTATGTATGTTCTATTTTAAAGTTGCATGTGGTTTTATTATGTAGTACTTGCTATTTCCAGTTTATACATGTTGAGTCTTTAGACTCACTAGACTTGATCGATGCAGGTGAGAATGTCTATGAGGAGACCGGAGGTGGCGACCAAGAGGCAGGCTGGACTGAGCGGAAGGCTAGACCCGAGGACCGCCCATGTTATTTTAACATTTTTATGCAAGTTTAAAATACTCTGATTTTTTTATGTTTCGGTGAGAGATGTTTGGGACAAGTATTTTGTTAGCAAGTTTTATTGGTGTTGGATGATTTCAAAGATATTTTTATGAACGATGAGTTGACGACCGTATGGATGTTTATATTCAAGAAAATTTTTAATTTTTCCGCAAATTTTAAGTAGTAAAGAATACGGTTCGTTACAAAAAAATTCCATTTCCAAAATATTTGTCAGTGGTAATTTGTGACGCCTAGAGATGTTTCCTAACCTCTGGTATCTATCACATGATTTCACTAGGTGTAGATATCTTTGAACAAACTGGGCCAATAAAAACTAGATTGCAATAACTTAGCTGTTGTTCGTGATGCTCCAAAATGTCCACCATATGGTGAAGAATTACATTGCTCCAAAATTTCCTATGCTTCGACACCATCCATGAATCTCCTAAAAACTTGATCCACACACCTCTTGAACACAAATGGATCATCCCACAAGAAGAACATGATATCATGAAAAAAAAAATTTTCTGATGATGGCTTAAATCTGGAGGGAGGGTACTACAAGACAAGAAATTTGCAATATCAGCAAACCAAGGAAGTACAAAATTTACCTCGAAGATTTGTTCATCTGGGAATGCTTCTTTTATGGCTCCCTCTTCTTTCTTCTCCTCTAACTCAAGTCTCGACAAGTGGTCATCCAATTGGTTCTCACTCCCCTTCTTATATTTGACCTCGAAGTCAAATTCTTGTAGTAGCAAAAACTACCTTATCAAGCGTGGTTTTGCATCCTTCTTGGAGAATAGGTAGCAAATATTCGCATGGTCAGTAAAAACAACTACCTTTGTGTCGATCAGATAAGGCCTGAATTTGTCGAAGGCAAATACTACTGTGTTGGAAACATATTCGGAAGTTTGACAAACAGAGCGTATAAAGATTGAACTAACTGATCAAGAAGACTGATTAGAACTGATCCAAAATATACGCAAACTGTTAGTTGCCTAACTGAAGATCAATGCGCAGAAAAGGAAACTGAATTAAGCTAACTGAATTGTGTAGTTGACTGGATGATCAGTTAGAACTGATCAGTCTTACTACAATCAGTTGTGAGCTATCAGCCATTTCTATCGGCAGTGTCAAACTGATAGAATAGTTTGACACATCATCAGTTAAGGAATGTAACTATCAACCGACAACTGTACAAAAGCAGACTGTAACATGAGTGGGAACGCCGCGTGTCAGCAAAACTACAATTTACGACTGTCAGAAGGATATTGACGTGGCAAACAACAAATAGAAAGATTCTGTAACGCCCGAAAATTTGAGGGTCCACGCGAACCACATGCATACAAATTAATAAATTCCTTTTTATTTTAATTAAATGTTTTAATTGCATTAATTAATTATGTTATGCATATTTACATGTTTAAAATATATTTTTCTACATGATTTCATTAAAATGTATTTTTAAAGGATATTCGAGTTGCGATCGAGGAACGGAGACCGATGGTTGAATAATAGAAATTGTTTTTATTAAATAATTGTTTTTAATTATTTAAAATATGAGTGATGCTTTTTCATAATTTTGAAAATAAGGGGTTTTGAGATGATTTTATACGTCGGAACGTAAATTTTATCGGTGTTGTTTTTTCAACAAAAATACGACCGTTTTGGCAACCCGGCTAATAAATTCACAAACTTATTTAAAAAAAATTATTTTAAATATTTTTAACTAATGGGCTTAATGGGCATAATTAACTTGTTAAAGGGCCTAAGCTAGTAGTTAGTGTTTTAATTAACTATTTAAAACCAAAAACCCACTCCATAACCAAACAATTCACAAGCCTCCACCCTAGCCAACAAATTCAGAATTTCTTTCACTCCAAAAATTCCCACGACACCCACAAGCTCATCAAAGAGAGTTTGGTTTTTTCATGTAAATTCAAGCCATGATCGTTTGTCGCCGTTCTTCGCAATCATCAACGTTTATTCGTGCGTAAAATACGCAAAGGGACACCATATTCTTCCTTGAAACATCTATCACACCATAATAAATATTTAATCATGTTTTGTACGAAAACAAGTGATGTTTTTATTTATTTTCATTTTTTTTTTGCATGAACATGAATTTTTAAGGCATGATTTGTGATATAAAACTTGTTGTTTTTATGTAAAAAGGGGCTGCCATGATTAGGGGAGGATGAAGGATTGTTTTTACACGATTTTAAGAGTCCTAAGAACACACACACATGCTGCAACCATGAAGGAAACAAGCTGGAACCACTTTTCTATCAAGGGGTTTTGAGGGGTTCGGCTCTTTGAGTTTGGTTGCTGGGTTTTGTTTGGTTGGGACCAGGGCCTGGCTAGGGTTGTGAGGGGTCAAGGGAAGAGTCCTAGCCACGCTAGGACTTGAGACTAGGGGCTGGAGAGGAGTTCTAGCCACCCGGGAATTTGAAAGGGAAGTAGCATAGGTACAGAAGCTGGTGCAGGGGAGAGATGGCTTGGCCTGGGGGCTTTGGGCTGAGCTAGACCCAGTCATTATGGTCCTAGGAGGGTGCCTGAGGACTTGGTTCAAGGACTGGCTCGTTGAGTAAGTTGTTAACCTAGGAAACAAGAGCCCATGCCAAGTAGGAGTTCTCGGCTAGTTTGTGTTGCTGGGTTGTATTGCTTCGGTTTTCAACTAGGGCTCGCGTCCTATGAGTTATAAGGGTCTAGGCGGGTTCCTAGAGGGTCTGGTCATGAGTTGGTGCAAGGTGGCTCGAAAACGTGAGGGAGAAGCTCTTGGCAACAAGTTGTGCGTGGGGTTGCTGTCAAGGTTCAGGGGTTCGCTACTCGGGTTTAGGGGCTTGAGCTGGTCTGGGCTGGGTCTGGGCGTGGTACTAGGATGGTTAGGGTCGTGTGGGCTCGTTGGTACATGGATGGTTAGGGTCCACGCGAACCACATGCATACAAATTATTAAATTTCTTTGTATTTCAATAAAATATTTTAATTGCATTAATTAATTATGTTATGCATATTTACATGTTTAAAATATTTTTTTCTACATGGTTGCATTAAAATGTATTTGTAAATGTTAATCGAGTTGTGATCGAAAAAAGGAGACCGAGGGCTGAAAAATAGAAAATGTTTTTATTAAATAATTGTTTTTAATTATTTAAAATATGATTGATGCTTTTTCATATTTTTGAAAATAAGGGGTTTTGAGGTGATTTTATACGCCGGGACGTAAATATTATCGGTGTTGGTTTTTTCAACAAAAATACGAATGTTTTGGCTAATAAATTCACAAACTTATTTAAACAAAATTATTTTAATTATTTTTAATTAAACACTAATGGTGTTAATAGACCTAATTAACTTGTTAATGGGCCTAAGCTAGTAGTTAATATTTTAATTAACTATTTAAAACCATAAACCCACTCCATAACCAAACAATTCACACGCCTCCACTCTAGCCAACAAATTCAGAATTTCTTTCACTCCAAAAATTCACACGACACCCACAAGCACATCAAGGAGTGTTTGGTTTTGTCATGTAAATTCAAGCCATGATCGTTCGTCGTCGTTCTTCGCAATCGTCAACGTTTATTCGTGCGTAAAATACGCAAAGGCACGCCATATTCTTCCTTCAAACATCTATCACACCATAATAAATATTTAATCATGTTTTGTATGAAAACAAGTGACTTTTTTTTTTTTCGTTTTTTTTGCATGAACATGAATTTTTAATGCATGATTTGTGATACAAAAGTGGTTGTTTTCATGTAAAAGGGGCTGCCATGATTATGGGAGGATCAAGGATTTTTTTAGACGATTTTAAGAGTCCTAAAAACACACACACGCTGCAACCATGAAGGAAACAAGATGGAACCACTTTTCTGTCAATGGGTTTTGAGGGGATCGGCTCTTTGAGTTTTGTTGCTAGGTTTGGTTTTGTTTGGACCAAGGCCTGGCTAGGGTTCGTGTGGGGTCAGGGGAAGAGTCCTAGCCACAATAGGACTCGAGACCAGGGGCTGGGGAGGAGTCCTAGCCATCCGAGAATTTGAAAGAGAAGTAGCGTAGGTACAGAAGCTGGTGCAAGGGAGAGATGGCTCGGCCTGGGGGCTTTGGGCTGGGCTAGGTCGAGTCATTAGAGTCCTAGGAGGGTGCCTGAGGAGTTGGTTCAAGGGCTGTCTCGTTGGGTAAGTGCTTAAGCTAGGAAAAAAGAGCCCATGCCAAGTAGGAGTTCTCGGCTAGTTTGTGTTGCTGGGATGTATGGCTTTGGTTTTCAATTGGGGCACAAGTCTTATGGGTTCTAAGGGTCCAAGAGGGTGCCTAGAGGGTCTTGTCATGAGTTGGTGCAGGGTGGCTTGATGGGGCTCGAGCCAAACACAGAAAACGTGAGGGAGAAGCTCTTGGCAGCAAGTTGTGCGTGTAGTTGGTGTCAAGGTTCAGGGGTTTGCTATTCGGGTTTAGGAGCTTGGGTTGGTCTAGGCTTGGTCTGGGCATGGTTCAGGGATGGTCAGGGTCATGTGGGCTCGGTGGTTAATGGCTGGAAGAGTCCTAGAGTCACTAGGAGTTTTGTGCAAGAGTCCATCCATGTGCGCAGGTTTGGGTGAGTTTCCAGAAGGTTTTTGAGCGGGCCAGGGTAGGTTTTTTTGGCTTGACTTTGTCAGTAGGGTCCCTAGGTGGGTTGGCTAGGGTTTGGCTCGAGGTGGCTCGGGCGTGGCTCAAGTAAATTGGGAGATGGCTCGGGTGGTTCGATAAGGTGTCAAATTCAAAAATTAAATGGCTAAAATTGAATCCATGTGTCCACGGGTGTGGCTCATGACTTGAAAGGGTAGAATAAATAATAAAAATAATATGTTTAAAATTTGAGATCAAAATATTGAGTTTTGAATTTATTCAGGATTTAATCGTCTCAAGGAACGTTAATTAAAGAATTAATTGAAATGACTAGATTTGAGCTTACTAAAATTATGGGAAATTATATTTAAGCTCAAATAATTATTAAAAGTCTAAATTTTTAATTTAAGAATTTTATATTAAGGTTTGTTTTAATTCGTGATCAAAACGCATTAATATGTTATATTTAGAGAATAATTAAAAGTCTTTGCTTAAGCTAAATAAAAATATGAGAAAATTCATGTAAGCTTAAATAATTATTTTGGACATGTTAGAGTCAAAGGAATTAAGAAAAAGTCATAAACGTGAAATTTTACGTCTAGGGATAAAACGGTCATTTTTTACACCTAGAAATTAGTAAACGTCATGGCAGTGTCCTGGATGCTGTTTTATATGCAATATGATTATTTCACCTGTTTATGAATTTCTATATGTTAAATTATGATTTTTAAATGTTCATGGATATGTATATGTTAAAATGTTATTTTTAAAACTTTTATGGATTTTATGATTTAACGTGGACATTTAAAATACATGTTGCATGCTTGGTTTAAAAGAAAAACGTTATATGCATCTTAAATTTTATAAAGTCATGAGAATATGAAACGTTGAAGGATTTGAAGTAATTGTGACTAATAGGATGATTTGTTGGAGATATCGTGAGGGTTATGATCCCAATGGGAGCCTGACGATCGTGTTTCCTTGGTTACGGATATGAATATGTATATGTATACGATGATATGTTAATATGTAAGGCCAAGACCCAGTTAACCGGTGAGAGTATTGCTTGTGTCCCCGCCGCCCAGTACTGTGGTTACATGTAGATGGATCCATCGCCCAACACGTAGACATATATGAACAAGAAAGTCACAATTAA
This sequence comes from Primulina tabacum, assembly GCF_025594145.1. NCBI lineage: Eukaryota > Viridiplantae > Streptophyta > Magnoliopsida > Lamiales > Gesneriaceae > Primulina > Primulina tabacum. Next base: position 22,477,060 of record NC_134555.1, on the reverse strand, counting down.
CGATCAGAATTCAACAAAAGAAAAAAAGAATATGTATATGTTGATGATAATATGTATATAAATATGCTGAAGATGACATGAAAATATTTATGAAAATGTTTATGAAAATGTTTACGTTTAAAGATGATGCATCATCATGAAAATTTTTTTATTTAAAGTTTATGCATCATGAAAATGTTTACGAAAATGTTCGTGTTTAAAGTTGATGCATCTTCATGAAAACGATATTTTAAGTATAAGTATTTTTCACTGTTGCTAGTGAATTAATACGTATTATTTGTTATCAAGAATACGATGTGTTAATTCTTTAGACTCACTAGGTGTGATTGATGCAGGCTATTATAATAATAATGTTTATGGAGGTCTTGATGGTTGACTTTGCTGGACTGAAGGTGCACATAACCCGAGGACCAGCGCTTCTATTTTCCTCACTTATGATTTAAGTTTACGATTATGTTAAAGATTTTAAGACTTTTATTTATGCTTTTTGAGAGATTTTGAGAGGTTTAGTATGTGATACACTTTTCGAATAATGCTTCTAGGTTTGGTAAAACGTTTGATGATTTTACGATTTAAAATAATTTCCTTTGATTTTTGAATGTTAGTTGATTGATTATTTTTAAAATGGTACAAGGAATTTTCAAAGTATTTATATATATGTAAGAGAAAAAAAAATTTAGCACTTTTTAAGAAAACGAATAAGTAGACGTTTCAGATTCAAACGCACTTATTGTTATCGTTGGAAGCCAAGCCAATAAATATCCGAGAAGAGCAGCTGAGAAAACAAGTGACACATAGAACCAAGTTGTTATTCTGCTGAAATCCTCACAAAGCTTTCTATTCATATTCAAAGACTTCAAAAGCCCACACTTGGCGTATATATTCATAGCATTCAAGGGCTATACATTGAGCTTACAAGCACAAATATATATCGTCGTATTATTCGATCTTAAAGAGATCAGTTATGCTAAGTAGTTTCAGATCAGTTGAGAACTGATAAACTTTATTGAAACTAAGAGTTTGAGTTTTGTATTGTTAAGTTCAAAACTGGAGGGGGTCTGTACAAGTCTTGTATTGATCAAAGTCTTTCAGTGAATATCCTATCTTATAGATAGAAGGAGTGACGTAGAAGTGATGAAATCTCCGAACATCCATAAATCTTGTGGCTCTTAATTTCAATTATATTCTGTATGTCAGTCAGTTTATTTCCGCATCTTTAGTTAACTGATTCATATTGACATAACAAGATTCTTGAGTTCAGTTTATCACTATATTGAGTAATTATTCGAAAAGGTGATATAATTACCTAGTGTTTATTCAACCCCCCATTCCCTTCTAAACACACTTTCACCTACCAACCGATCATATCAAGTGGTATAAGAGCAGTTGAATCTTGTTCCTGAATATTCCTACCTTCAAAATCTGATCATCATGTCTCTCTTCAACAAAATTCATATGTTCTTAAGAAAAGAGTTTGATGACTGGAATATTAGGATGCATGCTCATCTAGCTCCACAAGATGATGACATGTGGTATTTCATTACTCACGGACCCATGAGAATACTGAAAGTAAATACTGCTGTTTCCATAACTGATGTTGCACCCATTCGTATTGAAACGCCAAGAGAATAATGGACAGTAGAGGATAAGAGAAAAACCAATTTGGACAACGTAGCCAAATATATCTTGTACAAAACGATGGATAAAATCACTTTCAGCAAATTAAAGATGTGCAAAATTGCAAAAGAAATCTGGGAGAAGTTGATTCAGCTTTGCGAAGGCGATGAGAAAACCAAAGAAAATAAACTTTCAGTTGACGTTCAAAAGTTCGACAATATTAAAATGAAGATTGGTGAATCTATGCTCGAATATGATGAAAGAATTAGTGGCATAATGAACGAACTGAATGCACTTGGAAAGTGTATTCAAATAAATAAGTTGTACTGAAAGTTTTTCGAGGTCTTCCCAAAGAATGAGATGTTAAGACAATGGCCATGCGAGAATCAAAAGACCGAAATAAGGTCGAACTTCATGACCTATTTGCTGATCTAAAAGCCAACGAGTTTGAGTTGCAGAAGAGAGAAGGAGAACCATCCACACTAGCAGCTACAACAGCTCTTAGTACTGTCAAACTGGAACCAACTGGTTCAATTGAGAAAACTGCTGATAAGTTAAGCAATGATGCAATGTCATTATTTGTCAAAAAAATTGGAAGATCCATGAGAATAAATAAAGGCTCCTTTCAAAGACAATATCAGAGGAATAACACCAAGGAAGGACCAAATGGTTGCTACAACTGTGGCGAATCTGGACACTTCATTGCTGACTGTCCTAAGACAAAGAAGGATAGTCGAGTATCAGCTGAGAAGGGAAATAAATTTCATTAGCACAGGAGAAGAACCAAAGATGATAAGAAATCATTCAGAAAGAAACACAGAGTTCTTCTAGCTGAAGAAAGTAAATCCAAGTTGACTGAATCTGACAGCGATGAATCAGAACCTGAGAGCTTGAGCAGCTTCAGTGATGATGAGGAAGTCAAGTGTCTGATGGCTGATGACACAAAATTAGAATCAACTAGTGAGCAGGTATTCGATTTTAGTTCAATTGAATTTACACGTGATGAACTTATTTCTACATTACATGAAATGGTCAACGAGTATCACAAGCTAGCCCTCTCAATTGAACTGATCCCAATGACGATAAAACTGAAACTGATGAATCAGTTGAACTGTTGAGTCTTAAACGGGAGATTGCTTAGATTAATGCTGAAAGAAGCAAGAATTGATCTATGATTCATCAGTTAATGCTTGAGAATTCAAAGCAAACTGAGCTTATTCAGGCATGGAATAAATCAACAGTTGCACTAACTGAAATGCAAGATAGGCAAAAATCAGTTACCGATAAAATTGGTCTAGGTTTTAACAATCATGATGAAGCTTCTACCAGTGATACTCAGCCAAAACTGAACATGGGCAAATGGAAATATATTCACTTTGTCAAATCAGCAGTGGTACAAGAACAACTAGAGTCTAGTAGACTAGTTGAACAGCCTATTGAAAATAAGAACAAGGCTAAAGGGTATGGAATTGGTTATAGACCTAAAACTTCAACTGGTTCGTGTAGCTGGCAACCTAAAAAGGCTATGGACTGTCGCATAAACACCTAATTTCTCAAAATGGATATTCTAATTACCATAACTGTAATAAAGTTCAAAAAAGTTATCAGCTGAAAAACCAGTTGAACAAAGCTAAAGCACATACTGTCTCATCTGCACACAACACACCAAGCATACACAAGCCGGGAAAAACCATTTGGAACATAACAACTGGAAAGTCAGTTAGACTGATCCAAGTCTGGGTTCCTAAGGACTAATCAGTTTAGGACCCAAATAGATATGGGTACCAAAATTATTCATTGTGTGTGATTGCATGTGTACAAACAAGGAATCAATTTTGTATCTGGACAGTGTATGCTCGCGACATATGACAGGGAATGAAAACTTGCTATCCCAACCGATCAAATACACTGGTCCAAACATCTGTTTTGGAGACAACTCCAAAGATAAAACTGTAGGCAAGTGTAAGCTTATCCATGGTAACTTTATTATCAAAGATGTCTTACTAGTTGAGAATTTGAATTATAACTTGATTAGCATCTGTCATTTATGCGACAACAATTTCTCAGTTCAGTTCAGCAGACACACGTGCACAGTTAGAAACTCAACTGATGAGACTATTTAAACTCGCAATCGTTGTGGAAACACTTACAAAGTTAGTTGGACTGATCAACCTAATGCACCAGTTTGTTTTATAGCTTCAAAATCTTCTAAGAACTGGTTATGGCATAAAGGTTGAAACACCGAAATTTTAAGTTTATTTCTTATCTGAATAATCATGATCTTGTAACTGATTTGCCCAAAAGAGATTTTTCAAAGGATAAAATATGTTCAGCATGTCAGTTTGGTAAGCAAGTATGATCTTCATTTAAAAACAAGGGGATTAAATCATCCTTCAGAAGCTTAGAACTGCTGCTTATGGATCTTTTTGGTCATATACCAGTCATGAGTTTAGGGAGAATGAAATATACCTTAAAGATCGTTGATGATATTTCAAGATTTAATTGGGTTATCTTTTTAAAATGAAAAGACCAAACTGCTGCACAACTGATTAAACTTTTCAAAATATTATTAAATGAAAAATCAGTTGGTATTGATAGAATAAGGTCTGATCGAGGGCATCAATCAAAGTCTTTCAAAATTTTTAGAAAATACTGGGATCAAGCATGAGCTCTCAGCAACTAGAAAACCTCAGCAAAATGATGTAGCAGAGAAAAGAAATAGAACCCTTAAAGAAGCTGCTAGAACAATGCCTGCTGATTCTAGTATTTCTCAGAAGTTTTGGGCAGAAGTAGTAAACAATGCGTGTTACATTCAGAACAGATCGATAATTAATAAAAATCATTTGAAAACGTCATATGAGATCTCGAATTGACGTAAAAGTGTGGTATCTTATTTTAAAATATTCGGCTGCAAATATTTTATTCTCGATAATGGGAAAAATCATTTAAAAGCTTTTGATGCTAAATCTGCAGAGGGAATATTTCTTGGATATTCATCAGTCAGTAAAGCTTATAGAGTCTTTAACAAATGCACTTTAAATGTCAAAGTGTCAATTCATCTGGTATTTGATGAATATGTACTAACTCATAAGCCAACTGATCCAGTTGAGATAGTTGATCGCTTTACAGATATCAGTTTGGAGGATGATAATGAAGAATAAAATCATATCAATCAAAAAATCCTTCAAACACCAAAACCAAAAGTGCTGGATCAATCAATTGAAAAAGAAATTGTTCCTGATAATCAGTTGGTAGAGAAAAATGATAATATTCAAATACCAACTGAAGCAGCTGCAACTGAAAATGAAGAGAACATTCAGTTGCCAACTGAAACAATTGCTAAGATCGATGTAACATCAATTGAATACGGATGGAAGAAATCTCATCCACCAGAATTGGTGATAGGTAACCCATCTGATACTGTAAGAACTCAAAATCAAATGATTAATTTATTTATTCATTCAGCTTTTGTTTCCCAACTGGAACCAAAGAAAACTGATGAAACTCTTGCTGATCCTAACTGGATAAATGCTATGCAAGAAGAGATAAATCAGTTTAACCATAACAATGTCTGGAAATTAGTTCCAAGAAAATTTTCGAAAACTATTGTAGCTACGAAGTGGGTATACAGAAACGAACTGAACAAAGATGGTTCAGTTGTGCACAATAAAGCGAGGCTTGTAGCACAAAGATACATGAAAGAAGAAGGAATAGATTACGACGAGACATATGCACCAGTTGCAAGACTGGAAGCAATCACTATATTCTTTGCTTATGCCTCCTTCAGAAACTTTAAAGTCTACCAAATGGACGTGAAGAGTGCATTTCTGAATGGTCAGTTGCAGGAAGAAATATATGTTGAACAACCACCAGGTTTTGTTAATCACTCTCTTCCTGCTCGTGTTTATTATTTGAACAAATCTCTATATGGTCTTAAACAAGCTCCAATATCTTGGTGTGATACACTTTCAAAATTCCTAACTGATCATAATTTTACTATTGGATCAGTTGATAAGACTCCGTTCAAATTTTCAAAGAATGATCATATTTTACTTGTACAAATATATGTTGATGATATTATTTTTGGGTCAACGTACCCTAAATTATGCGAGAAATTTTCCAAGTTAATGCAGGAAAAATTCGAGATGAGTATGATGGGTAAACTAACATTTTTTCTAGGTCTGCAAGTGAAACAACTGAAAACTGATATTTTTATCAGTAAGAACAAATACACGAAGGAATTGCTCAAGAAATTTGGCATGGAAACATGTTCAGCTGCAACAACTCCCATGAGTTCTTCGATTAAATTAGATAATGATAAAGAGGGAATATCAGTTGAGATGGCACTCTACAGAGGTTTAATAGGTTCTTTATTATAACTAACTACTAGTCGTCCTGATATTGTATTTGTTGTTTGTATGTGTGCCAGATTTCAGGCAAATCCTAAGCAATCGTACTTTTTAGCTGCCAAACGTATATTGAAATATCTTAAAGGCACACAAAATGTGGGCTTATGGTATTCTAAGAACTCATAGTTCAATTTAGTTGGCTATTCAGATGCAGATTATGCAGAGTGTAAACTTGATCGTGAAAGCACAAGTGGATCATGTCTGTTTCTAGGAAACAGACTGATTTCATGGTTCATCAAGAAGCAAATATCCATAGCAACTTCCACAACTGAAGTAGAATATCCTGCAGCTCGAAGCTGCTGCGTTCAACTGATCTGGGTTCAGCAACAACTGAAAGACTATGGATTCATTGCAAACGAATCACCAATCTTTTGTGATAATACAAACACAATTGTGATTACATATAATCCAGTTCCTTACTCAAGGACTAAGTATATCAATGTCAGACACCATTTCATCAGAGATCATGCTCTAAAGAAGGCAATCAGACTGGAATACATACAAACTGATCAACAAGCAGCTGACATCTTTACCAAACCATTATGATCGAGCAAAACTTGCACTGTGGAATCCTTAATAAAAATATGATTTTTTATGCTCAAAATCAATCGCAAGTGCACGATGTCAAGTAATAGCATAATGTACGTGAGTACGAGTATCGTTCCACTGAAGACTGTATTTGACAATTATTATTTTCAGTTATTAAATCTTTAGCAATGAAATTTGATTGATTGTTTTAGTACTACTATGCTCGAATAAACATGCAAATAAAAAGATTCAATAATTAAATAATGAAAAATAATATCTAAAATGGTTGATTAAAATTCAATGAGAAATGAATTTTTTGGGAATATCAGTTCACCTACCCCTCGTTAATTAATTAATTCGTTCGATAGTGATTGTATGCTTCCGACAGGATTTCCTATTCAATTGAACACACTCTCTCGAGCTATGCCGAACTAATTCTACTCAATGAAGTAATTATATGTCTTTAATTATTTATCAAGAGTGAATCGCAAATTGATCTGTGAAATCCCCTAGTTTTCGACCCTTAGGACTATAACTATCGGCGCGTATCCAATTTCATATGTCTATGTAAATTGTAGATCCACTGATTATACAACTCGTTCCTATCACAAGCTATTCTCTCGAATTCACTCGCAATAATAAAAACGTTGTTAAAGTTAGCTACGCTCTAACAACACAAAGAAAAACAGTAGCACATTCAAAAATAACGCAACAATCGAAATATAAATTAATTAAATCAAAGTTTGGGGGTAGGATCCCCTTAAATCCCAACAAATATTTTAAGTTAGCTACTCGAATTCATATTTAAAATAATCTAAACAATGTTTGAATGGTAAAAACTAGATTAGAAATACTATTCGTGACGAAAATGCGAGGAACGACGCCCGGAAATTTTCGAATCTTCAACTCCAAGCGCAAAAACCCTCTCCAAAGCTTGTGGCGGCTCTCTAATAATGTCTGAATGAATCCAAAAACGTCCAAATCCCCTTTCCATATCATCCACGTCCAACGACTAAGGTAAGAATTTGGCAAAGAACTTTTTTCAAAAATAGGTGGCGCTCGGGTGGTAGAAAATTACCGCTCGAGAGCCACACCTTCTGTAAATTGCTTGGGGAATGCGGCAGTCGCACTCGGACGGTAGAATTTCACCGCCCGAGCGCCGAGTTTTCTGTATTTTTTCTTCTCAGAAGGCATCTCTCGCGCCCGGGCGGTAGAATATTACCGCCCGAGCCCCATGTTCTCTGGGAACTTGCTGCTCGGATCATCTCTCGTGCCCGAGCGGTGATATTCTACCGCTCGGGCGCCAACCTTTCTGTATGTTTTTCTTGGCTCGCACACTTTGCTCCAATTTCGATTTTTCGGTCATTTTACCTGCAAATTTGTCACGCACAAGTGAGAAATGATCAAATGCATATTCTTACTCTAAAACGAACAAAATGTAAATGAAATGTACGCATGCACAATGCAAACACACAAAAACTAATGCAATAAAACACGTAAAAACCACACCTATCACATTACCTGAGACTAAGTTTTCTCATTTTCGCAATATTCTTGGTTTAATTTATATGTCTTAATAATATTTGTTTTAATGATGATTTGTCAGTTATTGCTAATTATCATTCAGTTGATCAATTGTCAGTTAGTCGATTATCAGTTAGTCAATATCAGTTAGCATGCAGAAAATGAAACAGAAATGAATTGAAATAACAAATTTATTGATGATATCTTACACATATTACACGAGTTATTTCTCTTTCTACGGCATCTAGCCAAGGGGACATCCAACTAGACAATTCATTACAGGAAATTCTTATATAGCCTTTCGAAAAGATAATCTTTTCCAGCACTCTGCTCCTTCAACAGCATCAACTCGCACAAACCTTCATCAGTAGCAAGATCTGAAGTGTGGATCACTTCAATACTCCTTTTATACTTTATCCCAGTTTCCCTTTGTTTATCAGTAGCAACCAATCTATCTCGCTGAATAGTTTGGAGGTCATGTATTTTAGTCCAGGTGGACATGAATTTTAACAAGACAAGCTCTTCTATAACTTCCTTCAAACTCTCCAAACGACGAAGTGTTGATGCAGGAAGAGGGTTGTTGGAACTGCTTGCTCTATCCATCTATGATTAATTGTTGTTGTTATTATCTAATGATAATATCATATTTATAGACAGACTCTTACTGAAAAAGTAGAAGAAGACGAAGAGACATCAGTCAAAAGAATGAACTTGACTGATTTAGACCAAGTTTCTTCTATCCTTTCTCATTTTTATGCATTTATTGAGGGGGAATATCGAATTTAAAATGGTTAAATGATAAGACAATAGTCAGTTGCTCTTCAACTGAACTGACTCAGTTACTGACCTAACTGATCTTATCCAATTAGTTAACTGATTAAATCGATAAATATTCCATATTAAGTGATTTTACTGTTAACATTACATTTTTAATGTCATTCACTGAATAGGATTTTGAACTGTGGGCTCGCGTGGTTCATTAACTCTATTCACGTTTTCACCACACGCACACACGATTTTATCTTGGACTGACACGTGTCCAAAAATTTGAACAGTAACAAACATAAGAAATTGAACCCGTTTCGTTTCAGTTTCTTTACGCACAGTAAAATTCTACTAGGCCCACTAGTGTTTAATTAATTCAACACTTAAATTAATTTAATTTAGTCCATAATAAAGTTTATGAAAATCACAATTTTCAAATACATTATTTATTTGACAAACTTTTAATTTAGGAACACTTCCACAAATTAAAAGTTATATTCCCCAAAATCTTCTTATAGAAGTCATACTTCTATTTTTATTTACGCTTATAAACTCCTTTATAATTAGTTCAACACATTGAACTATTTAACTTTTCAACGGGATCTAGAATGTTAGCACTTGTGTGACCCTCAATGGTTCAATGATACAACTAGCTGTGAGTTCAAATCTCAATGTGATTCGAAACTAAACATGTCCTTATATGAGCATACTTCAATTGCTCCATTCATACTTATCAACTCCTGGATAATAAGAACGTCAGAACTCTAGTCTGATAATACCCAACCAATCATGTTAAACGCCTAGCAGCATCGCTTACATGATTCCCTAGGTATCAAATGATAGTGTCTGCAAGAACCATTCAATTATGGTTAGCATACAGTACGATCTCTTCATCTCATAAATCCCGAACGATTGGACAACTATTGGAATATCAAGCTTTTAAAGAATCGATACTATGTGTCATGTCGTAGTTGCATCGATGGTGTAATCCATGAAACATCTTTCTTAATTACCACCATACTCTAATTAGATATTTCATACTACATATACATGATATCACATATGATATCCATAACCGAAGGTAAGCGGTGAATCAACGGCTACAATTCATCAACTCCTATATGTTTCGAAAAAACACCCAAACTTGCCACCTGATTACCCCATGAGAGTCGGTAAACAAGTCAAAGTGCAATACTAGCATATAGAGTATAAATGTTGTCCCGGGTCATAAGGACTAATGGTATACAACCATAAATTGGATGTTTCCACTCGATAAGTGAGAACCACTTGGAAAGTCCTTTATTAAGGGTTGTTCAACACACTCTACAAGAAGCACCTATCTGCATGTTCGGACATCAAAATGTCCCCTATCAATGAAACATGGTACTCACATCGCAGATACAAGTCTCAAACTCGAGCAATCTTTATCCTTCTTAGCGGCGACTGAATCGACTAGGAACTGTTTAGAATATACAGTATTGCAAATATGAGTTTCATGATACTCATCATATGAGCATCTCATATTCTTTATACTATTTGTATATTCAAGGACTTTATCAATGCAACTAGCATGGATATACAGATAAAGATGTGCCAAAACAATATTTTCAAATATTATTAAAATAAAGATTGTTTATACATAGAGTTTCAACATGAACACTCGGCCAACACTTGGCTCGACGGACACCTACTCTAACAATCTCCCACTTGCACTAGAGCCAAATACCCATATTCTTCAAACCCATCGATTCGGGATGCTTCTCGAATAATGGCTAGGTAAAGGATTAGTTAGCGGATCAACAACATTATCTGCGGAGCCGACATTGTCAATCGACACTTCTCCTCTTTCACTATCTCTCGGAGGATGTGGTACTTTCTCAATACATGTTTGGATTTCTGATGAACCTTGGCTTCTTTGCTTGAGCTATAGCTCCCGTGTTGTCACAAAACACCGGGACAAGAGCAACTCCATTATGAATGACGCCCAACTCTTGGACGAAATTCCTTATCCAAACAGCCTCCTTTGCTGCAGCTGATGCAGCAATGTATTCTGCCTCAGTGGTGGACTCCGCAGTACTGTCTTGCTTGGAACTCTTCTAATAGACAGCAGAACCATTGAGCATGAATACGAACTCAGAGGTTGACTTTGAGTCATCGATATCGCTTTGGAAGATAGAGTCGGCATAGCCTTTCAATTTCAGTTCTCTACCCCCATAGACCAAGAACAACTTATCGGTCCTTCTCAAATACTTGAGGATGACTTTCACAGCTTTCCATTGTGGAAAACCAGGGTTCAATTGATATCTACTGACTACATTTAGTGCATAAGCCACGTCAGGACATGTAGATATCATGTCATACATGATACTATCAATTGCGGATGCATACGGAATGCGTGTCATCGCCGCTATCTCTGCATCAGTCTTGGGAGACATAGACTTGGATAGGGACACGCCATGACACATTGGTAGATGTCCTATCTTGGACTCATCCATCGAGAACCGCTTAACGATGGTATCAATGTATGTGGACTGGGTGAGACCAAGCAATCTTCTTGATATATCTCTATAGATCTGTATTCCCAATACAAAAGATGCTTCATCCAAGTTCTGCATCGAGAACTTACAGGCTAACAATATTTTAGTTGATTGCAACATCCCTACATCATTCCCAATGAGTAGAATGTCATCAATATAAAGCACCAAGAATGTTTCAGTACTCCCACTGACCTTCTTATACACACAGGGTTCCTCAGGATCCTTAGTAAAACCAAACTCTTTGATTGTACTGTCGAATCTGAGGTTCCAACTCCTAGATGCCTGCTTTACACCATAAATAGATCTTTGAAGTTTGCATACAATATGCTCACTTCCGACAGATGTAAACCTTTCAAGTTGAGACATGTAAATCTCTTCCTTAATATCCCAATTAAGATAGGCTGCCTTGACATCCATCTACCATATCTCATATTCATACCATGCAGTTATGGCTAGCAATATCCTTATAGACTTGAACATTACAACTGGAGAAAAGGTTTCCTCAAAGTCAATTCCTTGTCTTTGAGTATATCATTTCGCTACCAATCGCTCCTTGAAGGTCAATACATTCCCATCCGCCCCAAGTTTCCTCTTGTAAATCCATTTACACCCTATGGGAACAGTTCCCTCAGGTGGATCCACGAGATTCCACACTTGGTTCGAATGCATGGAATTCATCTCAGATTCCATTGTTTCAAGCCACTTGGATGAATCGGCATCAGATAACGCTTCCTTGAAGTTTAATGGATCACATCCATGGTTAGACTTATCATGTCCCTCTTCAAGAAGCAGACTATACCTCATAGGTGGTCTCGAGACTCTCTCGGATCTTCTAGGAGCTTCTATCTCCACTCTTGGCTCTTCGGGTGTGGGTTCTTCAATTGTGGGTGTCTCTCGAACCTATTCGAGTTCTATCATCTTCCCTTTTCTATCCAATAGAAATTCATTTTTCAAAAAGGTTGCATTCCTAGAAACAAACACCTTTGTTTCTTGAGGATGATAGAAATAATATCCAACTGAATTCCTTTGATATCCCACAAATTAACATAAAATGGATCGACTATCCAATTTATCTCCCACTGTCTGCTTCACATAAGCAGGGCATCCCCATATTATAAGATAAGAATATTTGGGAGGCTTACCCATCCATATCTCATATGGCGTCTTATCAACTGCCTTTGAATGGACATTGTTCAACAACAGTGTCACTGTCTTAAGCGCATATCCCCAAAAGGATGGCGGCAACTTCGTGAATCCCATCATAGACCGAACCATGTCAATCAAATTTTGGTTACGACGCTCTGAAACATCATTCAACTGTGGTGCAGCAGGAGGAGTCCACTGTGAGAGAATCTCATTCTCCCTAAGATACTCTTGGAACCTGGCACTCAAGTACTCACCTCCTTGATCCGATCGAAGTGACTTTACGCTTCGTCCCAATTGTTTCTTTACTTCACTTTTGAATTCTTTGAACCATTAAAAGGCTTCAGATTTGTATTTCATCAAATACACATACCCATACCTCAAAAATTAATCGGTAAAGGTGATGAAGTAAGCATTTCCATGCTTAGTGGTGATGCTAAGAGGACTGCACACATCGGTATGGATGAAATCCAATAATCCTTTGGCTCGCTCCACATGGCCCTTAAAGGAAATTTTGGTTATCTTTCCTTTCAGACAGGATTCACAAGTTGGGAGAGAATTAATATCAGACATATCAAACATGCCCACTCCCACTAGCTTGTTCATCCTTCTTAGGGAAATATCTCTTAATCGAGCATGCCATAATTGTGCCGAATTTAGAATATCTTGTTTTCGCTTGTTTGTTGTTGTTATTGCTTGGGCATTGTTTAGTGGAATATATTTCAATTTTAAGTTGTAGAGATCATTTTCAAGTTCTTCAGTACCAATCAAACATTCATTCTTGTAAATGTTGCAAACACCTTGGCTAAATAAAAAAGAATATCCATATTTATCAAGCATAGAAATAAAAACAATGTTTTTCATCAAATTAGGTAGAAACAAAACATTTCTTAAAATTAACTTAAAATCATTTTTCAAAAGCAAGTAAACATTTCCAATAGCCTTGGCAGCAACTCTTGCCTCATTGCCCATCCTCAAGAAGGTCTCACATTCCCTTAGTCTCCTACTTCTTCCCATCACGGGTAAATCATTACAGAGATGTGAGCCACATCCGGTATCCAATACCCAAGAACTAGAGTTAATTGAAATGTTTACTTCAATATAGAACATACCGTTTTCAGAACTCTTCTGGGCAAGATATTCTCTGCAGTTATGCCTCCAATGTCCAGGCTTCTTGTAGTGATGACAAATATCAGGAATCTTGTCAGCCTTCACTGGTATGGCTGCCACAGCGGGACTCGGAGATTGCCTCTTCAAGGGCACGTTCTTCTTAGGACGTTGGAAAGAACGCTTCTTTCCCTTCCTAGGTGGACCAATCTTCGTACCTGATGAAGAACCCACATAAAGAACCGATTTCTCTTTCTTGATGGTGGACTCAAAGGTAATAAGCATGTTCACCAACTCCTCAAGAGTAGGCTCCAGATTGTTCATGTTGAAATTCACCACAAAAGGATCAAATGAGCTAGACAGCGACAAGAGCAACACGTCAGTGGTCAACTCCGAAGGCAACGTAAGATCCATGCCAACGAGCTTATCCACCTGCCCAATCAACTTTAGGCCATGCTCATGGACCAAGGCCCTATCTCGCATGCGTAAAGTGATCAGCTCCTTGACGGTAACATGCCTAAGAGGCCGTGTTTGGTCACCAAAGAGCTCCTTGAGATGCAAATGAATGTCAGCAACACTCTTTGCATCTTCAAAACGCCTCTGCAACTCATCATTCATAGAAGCCTGCATATAACAGTTAGCTCGCAAGTCATGGTTACACCAATTCTTGTAAGTCTGCAATTACTCAGGAGTGCAGCTAGTCGGAGCCTCAACAGGGGGCGAGTCAGTAAGTGTATATGCTATCCTTTCCGAATTCAAGACGATTTTTAGGTTTCTTAGCCAATTGAGGTAATTAGGTCCGGTTAATACGTGTTTGTCGAGTATTGCAGATAGCAGATTGCGAATCTAAGACATTGTCAAAATTATACTGAAAAGTAAAACAGATAAATGTTAATTACTATTTTATAACATTTAGTAAGATATAAAGTATGGAGTTTTACTTCATAAATTTTCGCTCCCGCTGTTTTGACATTTTCACTACCCTCTAATGAAAACGGGAAACTCCTTTCCTCAGTAGGTATGTAAGGTCCAATTAGTAAATTATGATCCCAAATAATATCAGCCAACCACAATTCCGAAAAAGTAGTTTCCAATTGCATCTTCATGCAATCCTTTACGTAAACTTTTGTCTCACGTTTGATTAGGACCCAATAATATGACGTCGTTCATCTTTTCGTGTCAATCTTTACCCATCGATGTTGAACCTTAATGGATGGTCGTCATGAGTTCCCTCAATAATATGAGCCGAAATCATGGGAGTTTCACGTAATTCACATCACTATGTCAATAGATGTCACAGCTTTCCGGTGTCCAGGGCTCCCCCAACAATATGAGCCGAGCCCCGAGCACGGGTAGCGTTCATCATGCACCCATTATCGATCGAAGACATGGAAATTATAAACAACTTTATAATTCTCCTTTTCGGGCTTGATATTAATTTTGAATCTTAGTCAAAATGAGGGTCTTTTTAATTTTGAAAGGTCTCATCATTAATTTTATTTAAAAGCTCGCCATGTTTGATCGTATATTTGGCGGAATCATGCAACATTGTTATTATCATAATAATAACGCACATACTCATTATTTATAACATATCATGCATTTATTACAAACAGTAAACAAAACAAGGATGATCAATCTCTCCAAAAACTAATGACCCGTGTGAACTAAGCACGGGCCTAGGTCCAATCCTAGGGAAATACATGGGATGCAAATGCAAACTTTTACATAGGCCTCCAATATTTACATGTCTTCGATCTTTCACTATACTAATATTTACAATCTTCATCTTTCACTATACTAATATTTACAAATTCATGTCCATGGCAAATAAGGATACATCTGATGGGGTGGGAACGGGCCATAAACCTAGCCCACTTTATAAATTGATAATTATTACAATCATTCAACACAAAATATCATAGCATACACCTAGAAAATTTGATTTGGGTTTTTGATCATCTTTCATGCATAATATCATATATCATACACCATCAATTAATTATCACAATAATCAATTGATCCAATATTATATATCTTGATCCAATCATTAACCGCCACGTTTATAAACTAAATCGACAAAGTATACAAACATCTTTGTCTATTTTCTAATTAATTTATTTATAACCGAATTTCTTATAAATCGCAATTTACTATTAATAATTAAAGTCCAACTTCAATTATTTATTTTATGAGAAAATATTTGCAACTTTTGTAAATTTAAACTTAAGGGCCCAAAAAAACATTTTTCACCAAAAATATTTTGGCCCATTTAAATTTCACAAATTATGTTAGCCATCTAATGGCCCAAAAACTTCAAGGTCCATGACACTTTGATATTCCAAAACACTTTTGGAAACCCTAGTCGTCATCGTCGTCGCCGGATTCCGGCCAACATGCACAAAAAATATTTTTTTTATTAAAATGAAGGGGCTGTTCAGGCAGCCCAAGCTGCCCGAAATGGTTGCTGCCCAAATTACACCACAAACCGGCCTCGATTTTTTTGCAACAAATTATCTCATGCGTTTAGAAATCGACCTCAATATAATATCAAGTATATGCTGCATAAAATAGTAACCTTAGCTCATGATACCACTTGAAAGGGGACCGATTAAGGTGCTCGCTTGCGCAACGGAAGTTTCAAAATATTTTTCATACAAGAATTCAAGCACCCTAAACACTAAGATGTGTAGCAAATACAATAAAACACAAAATGACATTCACAGAGTGTTTTAAAAAAAATTGCCTATCCATTTCAAAAGATTGATGATGGCTCCAACTAATTTGTAAACAACTTAACTCTTCAATGGCAAGACAAATCTTCAAGCCTCCCTTGAGAACTCCTTGCTCAAAATCAAGCCCACCACCAACAAGGAAGATCCTCTCTAATTTTTCACAAGAAAAATTAGATGATTTTTCTTTTGAGAAGAGATTACAATCTTCAACAATTGAAGAAGCAAAATGAAGGAGAGAATAGCCTCAAAATTTCGGCCATGGTAGTTTAGGAGAGAAAGGGAGACATTTTTCTTGGTTCTGTAAAAAGTTAAAGTGTGTCTCAAAGGCATGCATGCCTATTGACTCAAAAAGTTGTCTCCAATCTTTCACCTCCCAAGCATGCAATTCTATTTGGGCTTGTAACAATTACAAAGCCCATGGACTTTAATTTAATTGTCTTAAACAAATTTGAGACCAATTAAACCTTATTTGATTTTATTCAAGTCCACTAGTTGAATAATTATTTCCTATTGGGCTCTACAAGACCAAATATTGTTTAATTAATTCAACACTTGAATTAATTTAATTATTTGGATTCTACTAGGCCCATAGTGTTTAAACAATTCAACACATCGAATTAATTTAATTTAGTCCATAATAATGTTTATTAAAATCACAATTTTCAAATACATTTTTATTTGGCCAACTTTTAATTTAGGAACACTTCCACAAATTAAAAATTACATTCCCCATAATCTTCTTATAGAAGCCATACTTATATTTTTATTTACGCTTATGAACTCCTTCATAAACCGTTCAACACATTGAACTATTTTACTTCTTAATGGGATCTAGAAAGTTTGCACTTGTATGGCCCTCAATGGTTCAATGATACAACTAGCCGTGGGTTCACATATCAATGTGATTTGGGACTAAACATGTCCTTATATGAGCATACCCCAATTGCTCCATTCTTACTTATCAACTCCTTGATAATAAGAACGTCACAACTCAATTCTGATAATAACTTGCGACCGGGTGAAGTAATGAACGTCTGATCAGACTAATGCCACAGTATACTGGGTGGTACATAACTGAACTGACCGGTAACTGGCGACCGGATAATATAATGCTCCCATGATAGTGAAATGACCACAAGCAATATCGCATAAATCTAAAAAATGAATATTTTATATTTTTATGCACATAATATAATTAAATGACATAATGAATATCCTGTATTATTTTACCACATGGATTGGATTGTTCCCAGGCTCGCTGCGACCTAAATTTAACATGAAAAATATGCAAATTATTTTCTTGACCAAACTTTGTAATTGAATCCAAAAACGAGACAATTATGCCCAACGACTCCGTATTTAATCATGACTCCGTGCCAACCAGAACCAACACCGAACCATCATTTAGTCATGATTAAAATACACTTAAAATGATGAAATAATGCTCCTAAAATGATAAGGGCCGAAATTTTGGTGAATGGAGGCCAAAACATGAAACGCTCTTTCGAGAGTCAATTTGGCACATCGCACCGTAATTTCTCGTACGACCTCTAAAATGATGCGAATCATGAACGGCCAAAAACCTGACCTTCTTAACTCAATGAGGCATTGTCCAGTCCAATGTCACAGGCTAGAAGCCAACCAAGAACTCGAACGAGCCACTGAACCGAAGCAGCAAGTTGTTGTCACAAAAATACACCAGCTGTGCTTTGGTTTCCTTGCGTCGTTTGCGAGGCTAATGGCAATTGGGGATTGAACCACCGACCAGAACCTCTTACCAACATCCTAAGGAATGATTTGAACCATGGCTAAGGGCCCTAGGCCAGCCACAATTCGCATCACACCAGAAACCAACCGAAACTCCCACCCGAGAGCACCCTTGCATGCGTGGGGTGTTGTGCTTTGTTTGCTGTCTCGTGTCGTTCCAGTGGCCATTTGATTGACCATGGCACGATCTAGACATCCAGAGATATGGTATGAACCGTGGCTAAGGGCCATAGGCCAACCAAGATCCACACCATTCCACAAAACGGAATGTTACACTTGCTGAAAAATGAGAAGGCCGAAAGGGGGTAGGGGCTGTTCTTGTGTTTTGATTTAAAAACCGATGCAACCATGGACCAAGCCTCAAAAGGGTGACTTGGTCACGTCGTAGACATGCTATGGAAATGTTCTAACCATGGCTATAGGCCCCTAGGGCAGCCATGATTAGAAACTTCCTCTATGGACAGCAACTCAAGAAAAATCGAGCACACAATGACACTTAATGGGGGGTTGCTGTCATCTCTTGATTTTAGCTAGCATGGGACTCAAACCAATGGACAAATGTGTTCAAAACATGTCTTAGTACATGCCTAGGAGCAGCCTTGGGAGCCTGGAATCTAACCAATACCTGAAACCATCAAAACAATGCAACCCGTGAAGCACAAGAGGAACCGAAAAATTCTGCATCTTTTATTTTCGAAATGTTCTTGATATAATTCGGTTTTGGCTATCAACCCATGATCATGTAATGTTTAAAAATCATAATACGACTTGATTGAAGAGCAAAGAAGAACATATGCATGCCTGGTTTCGTTTTGAAAGGAAAACGAACGAAACGCAACGACGCGGCGCGAAGAAGACGGAGCGCTCTTCCTTCCTTGTTTCTCTCTTGCTAAGCTCGATTTTTCTCTCTTATTTCTTCCCTAGAACTCACGGTTTTTCACCCTAATATTACTCTGGAATTCGAGAATGGGGAGTGGGGAAATGGTGGTTAGGAGAGTGAGGGAGATCCAATAATAAAGGAATTCAAATGGTATGACCAAGTCTCCTCTCTTTTGAATTTTGAATTGGTTGATATCAAATGATTGTTGGAGGGATCTAGAATGAGGTGTGGCCGAATTCTCATGCTAATCTAGACTAGGATAATGTTCTAATATTAATTAATTAAGGGTGAAAAGATTACCATGCTAAGGAGTGACAAGGAAATGGTCAAAGGGTGAGTTGGCATAGAATTGTTGTCTCACTAGGGGGGGTGGCCGAAATTATTCAATAAATGGAAGGGAAATATTGTTTTGTTAGTAAATTTTTAAACCTTAAGAGCCTTACCTATCCTTTAACTAATTTAGTGAATTAACACCTCAATTAAGGAACCTAAATGAACTTATTTCCTACTCACCTCAAGTTACTAAAATAATTCCTTAAACCTCCTTTTTAACTTAAATCAACTTACTAGCTAGCTAAAATAAACTCTGGGAATGATTTCTTAAATCTTAAATTTTATCTCAAAACTCCAACTCCAGTCCGGCCCCACTGAATTAACTGAAAAGATAAAAATTAAACTACTGCATAAAATAATTAACTTTAAGGAAAAGCATTTAAATACTCATGCAATAAAATCATTTTAATTTAAAATACTAGAATTATGCATGGCTTATACGTAGTCTAATTTACGGGTTCTATAAAATTTGATATAAATAATTATGTAGTAAGCTAGGTCCAATAACCTAAGTATAATAGGCCCATTGGATAGTAGAAAAATTATTTCTTTTAGGAATGTTTTCGAAAACAATAGCCGAGTTACGAAAAAGTCTCTATTTTCGTCAGAAATCGATTACCGGTTTAATATATGACTCGACGCGTAAAAACACCTTAAAAGTTGCTATTTTCGAAAATACACTTTAAAATATATCATATATTAAATTATTAAAAATAATCATTTAATAAAAATATTTCTCTTTATGGTCTCTGGTCTCTATTATTCGATCGCGTCTCAATAACAGTTAAAACACAGTTTTATGCATTCTAATATAAAACTCTATTTTAAACATATAAACATGTATGCCACATTCAATATAAGCAATTAATATAATTTAATTAGTCATTTTTTATTTTTCCTATTTTTCCATGCAGTTGGATTACGTTATCGCATTTTGGACCTTACATCAGTAGATATTTTGAGTTTATTTTTTGTAGAAGATACTAAGAGTTTCAATGTAGGCATTAGATAAGTCTTAACTCAAGTTGGTTTGTGCAAGAAGTTGTATAAATCAAAGACTTTTAGTAGATTCTTTTCTTGAGCGGAAAAAGGGAGACAGAAAGATGTTACATTCGAACTTCCATATATCTTGTGTTCTTTATTTTCATTCACTTAACTTATGTTTGTTTCCATATATTTGTCTAGTATCAGTGTTTAGAGCCGTACTTGTGTTCGATGGGGCCTGAAGCGAAAATTTTAAAATGAGTTCTCTTGTTGCTATAAATAATGTTAAAATTCAGTTAGCGAATAATAAATACAATAAATACACAAGAAACAATATATTACATAAAAAAAACAAGTCAATAAATATTTGAAATAATTACATAAATAATAATTGTCTAGTTATTTTATAGGAGAAAATATATATCAAATTTGTATAATCTAGTTTTCGGATCATTTCTTTGTCAATTAAAAACATAGCTAGCCCATTTAGTCAATTTTGTGACATTAATTATTAAAGATACGTGTTTATTAATTTCAACTTCAATAAGCATTTTTCTATTTATGCAACTGTTACTAGGTTAGTTAACAAAATCTTATAGATAATATAAGTATTTTAAAATAAATCATTTAGTTTTGCCACACACTGTAGCATCTTAAAAAATTGTTGAAGTTCTATATAATACTTCATCAAGCTAATTAAAGACTAACTCGTTAACTTCTCAAAACTCAACAAATGACCCGAAGTCTCTTGATATTATTTAAATTGTTGAAACCGAACTTAAAGAAAAGATCAAGTTTGATCAATTATAAACAAAAAGTAATCAGATTACTCTTCTTTTTATTTAAAAGATCTGGCCTTGAACAATGTTAAAATGTTGTTTAATTGAATATATATCATATCACTAGTCCACCGGGACCTTTTCACACTTGGAAAAACCATTTTCAGTTGCCTAGTTGCATCTAGCTCGTATTGAAACAGGAATTATCAGTTACAACTATTAAAGACAACTCAAGTTTCAAAAGAAATTTTAAAAAGCTTATTTACCTCCTCTCTAAGCTCTATATTCGATCTTTTGAGATTTTCTCGAGTCATGAATCATCCTTTTATACATGAATTCTAATGTTCAAATTTGAATGTACGTTAGTCTTGGCCAAAAATGGCAGAAGATGGCATGTGTCTTTGTCTTTTTCTTAGAATATACATAACAATAAATGTTCAGGTACGCTGACATTTAACCACCATTTAAAGCTTGTCTCTTTCTTTAAATATTCTCTGATCAATCAGATTTGCTAAGATGTATTTGATCATTTAAGAATAAATGATGAATGATGATCGAAGTTTGAGAACTAGTTGATATATGAGATCTGATGGGGTCTGAACTTTTTATGAAGTTCAACAAAGTTACAAAATACCAATTCAGCGACCCTAGAAAAATGAAGACATGCTTGAGTCTAGTTATATGTGCTGAATTTTGTGCTTTGTCATTTTATTAGAAACTTTATTTCAGTTTGAGGAATCATCAAAACCTTTAAGATTAACCAACATGAAGCCAAAATTTAAGCATACTTTGTTACACTAAATAAGAGTATAAATAAATGAAAGTTCAATAAATAAAATATAAATTATAAAGCAAAAAATTAAATATGACAACAACAGAGGAAAAAGACTGAAAAAACTATCCATGAATTTTTCTAAAGGATCGTCAAGAACAAAATTGTATACATCATTACCAAGTATGTGGGAGGCAATTTTGAAATTACGTAAAAAAGATCACAAAGATAGTATTGGAGACTTTTTCTTTATTAATAGTATAAAATCTAAATTATCTCCATCTCTCAATTCTTTTTCTAAATATATAGTTAAATATTTATATTTAGAAGTATTTCTTTTGTTTGTTTACTGACATATTCCTGAAATACATTAGATATCTCCAACAAATTTTTATTATTAAAACAATCATGAATAGATGTCTGGTGAGACAGTCTCGTGGTTTTTTATTTGAGAGATAGATCAACCATGCCTATATTTATAATAAAAAATAATGACTGACCCAAATACAATATTCATTTCATAATATTAATCCGTGAGACCGTCTCACATGAATTTTGTGAACACTTGTTGAATAAGGATAAAATCAATTTTTTATTGTATAATCAATTTTTTCAATGCATTCCTAATCTATTTGAAGGGTGGTGAGAGAATTGATTTCGTATTATGTTTCGAATCAAATTGTAGCACTTATCTCGTCATACGATCAGTAACACAGTAACTATTTTGGCTACGTTTGATTGGAGGATAAAAAAATGTAATGATTAAAAGAAAAATGATAAAAAAAATGATTGAAATATATAAGGATAAAATAATATTATGTTTGGTATGATTTTTAAGAATTGGATAAATAATAATCTTTTGATGAATTGACAAAATTACCCTTCCAGTTTTGTTGCGGTGGTCGGCGACGCCGGTGGTCGGCGATGGTTGGCCGGTTGGAAGCGGCGGCGACGACGACGGCGGTCCGGCTATCGACCGACAGGAGGAGGGGGTGGTCGGCGACGGCGGCGACGGAGGTCGGCGACAGTCGGCGAGAGGCGGCGGCCGGCGGTCGGTGTAGGGAAGTGATGGTAAGTTTGAATTTAGGAGAAATGTAAAATTGAAAAAATAGGATGAATTAAGAATGGATAAATAATCCTAGGGGGATGAGTGATTATTTTATCACACCTAATATAGCCTAATCATTCATATGAAGGATATACTTGGTTAAATAATTACCCCTACCAAATAGGTGATTAGGTGGGTTAAAAAAAATAAGCCCACCTAATCATCCCTGCCAAACGCACCGTTAATATTTTATGACATACTATTTGTGATAATAAAATACATTTATGCCAATAAAGATAAATCACTTTTTGATGGAAATAGTGAAAAAAAACTCAGATAAAATTCTAGAGATCAAAATGCAAACTATTTCATTCGAAATAAAGGAATCAATTGTAATCTACTTTTCTCGTGGAAATCAATATCTGAAAGGTAAGAACATTGTACCCTTTTCTTGTTATAAACAGATGTAAATGAGTGTTGTTTGTCCAAAGTTGACAAATTTCGTCTCAAGATGCCTAGTTTTGGGTGTACGTAACGGGAAAAAACAACCCCAAAAGTAATGATATCTGAATCTATGTTGGCTCTACATATGAATCAAGAATGCCGGATTATGAAGCAACACAATCTATTTTTACAAACATCGTTTTGCTTTCTGTGTGATACCTTGTCTGATATGGTTTCAATATGTCAGAGCTTTTTGAAGTTTCAATAACCACAAAGCAATCTGCATTGCGAACAGCCGAGCATCTAATAGACACATTTCAAACCACACATTAACCCGAGCAAGAAATGACCTGTTTTGCAGCAATCGTGACTCGATAACTGCCTCAGAAGAGATTCTTCCAACAATCAAGAATGTTTCAAGCGACGAGCCTTGCATCTGTTTAAGAAACATACAGGTTACTTTTTGCAAGTATCGAGCATGAAGAGTTATTAGCTATTATCTTTGCTTTATTGCAAAATATCTCCCTTGAGTGGTAAAGAACGAAACTTATTTACAAAATAATGTAAGAAAGCTATACGCTTCAAGCTACCTCACAGTAAAATAATATATAGATATTCTCACACTTTAGATTGATATTGATGTTTTTGAACATTCTAGTACTGAAATTGATGAAATTTTAATTCAAAATTGATAAACTAGAAACTCTTCATAAATTCAGTCACATAAAAAAGTCTACGAAGTACTAGAAAAGCATACAGATAGATTCCGTCCATATAAGTTAAAATAACCAAGCCATCAGACCCTTGTCATAGATCATTAAAAGGTTTCTGCATGACAATTCAAATTTCCTTGTTAAATGGTGTTTCATCTCCTATTTCATGGATATGAATTGATTCTTAAAATAAATTTTAAAAAATGATTAAACAATCCAACACAAGTTGAAAGGCAAGAGTACAAAAACGTAAAGACTCGTTTAAGAGATCATACCAGGGATCTATTTACCGCTCGCAAGCAATCATTTGTTTTTAGCATTAAAAGAATCACTCGAGGGAGTCTCCTGAGCAGCTCAGTTATTTGAGGAAAGTATTGTGAAGCATACATCTGGATAAAAGGGGATAAGAAATAAAGAACCATCATAAAGCAGAAAAGAACAGCAAGAGCTGAAAATAAATCGCATCACAAAAGTTAAACATACAGCAAAAATTCACTTTGATACGACAACAAAAAAGCCTTTATCCCACTAACTACACTTTTAAAAACTTAAAAAATGCACTTTAACCGAAATAATATAAAAAGACACTATGTCTCTTTCGAGAATCTGTTTGAAAGAAAATAAAAAATAGAACAGTCTGGGAAATCTTACGACCATATTTTCTGCTATGGAGAAATATATGTAGTTCACACACCGACGACAAAATCCAAGAAAAAGAAATGCAGATGCTAAAAACTTCTTTAAAAAATCTAATCATGAATAATCGTCATAGCAGCATGAGGTCACCTGAAGTTCTGAATTATCACTTTCAGTTCCTTGGACAACTAGATGATCCACAGCAGGGTCAACAACTTTATCCCATGGTTTCAGGGTAAGAATTCCAGCAAATAATGCATAAAGGTCCTCCCCAGCACCTAACTTTGCACTATTTTCTTTAATTGTCTTAGCATCAGAAAATACTAAACCCTGCAATATATAACAAAGTATTGTGTCACGAACAAAAATTTACAGCAAGAAACATGATCAGTGGAAACACAAGCTTTCCAGACCATGCACCTTCCAAAGGGAAGCATAGTTAATTCTTGTCGAGAAGTCAAGATCCTTGTATAAACCGTGGTCCAGCAATACCAACTGTGGTTTTTTCTTTCCTGAGCAAGGGAAACAAGCTTTAAAGTCAAAAACAACAAAGTTAAATTAAAATTTGACAGTGTGATACTTGCAAGGAACGGGAAAGCTAAAAATAGCTGCAAGAGATAATTGCAACAAGTAAAAATGTAAAATCCAACGGAACTTAAAAAAAACTGATTAATGTAAGAACCAATTTGGCCCTTCTGTTTATCAGTGTTATTGAAATGGAACAGGAAAATTCTTACTCGAGAGTTAAATCACAAGAGAATGAGAAAGCATTAATAATTTAGATAGATTAAATTTTATCCACATGATGCCTCACCAAAAATGCTCCTATTTCCAGAAGGCAAGGGGCGAACTAACACATTAGCAGCATGAGGATCACAGTGCACAAAACCATGTTTAAACATCATTTCAGCAAAAGCACGACTTAACTGCATTGAAGAAAACAAGACTTGATCAAATTTAAAATCAAGCACATTCAAGGCAGTAAAATAAAAAATCTTTCCAAGCACTCAACTAGACGGGACATAGAATAGTCCTATCCACTAATTAATTAGTCATGAAAAATGGAGTTTGTTAACACTGATGACATAGTATTGATGATATTTCCCTAGATGAAGGTAAAATATGAACCAAAAGCCAAGCCACGATTGTTTAGGAATGTGTAAATTAAAAGAGAATTTTTTAAGCAATTTTCAGATCACACCATTGTTTAGTCACATCCTACAGGGAAGCACAGTAACTTACCAATTTTGATACATCACTTGGACCAATTCCTAGCTTCTGAATGATCGTAAGATCATTTACTTGAGCTCCATCAATGAATTCCATTACCAACAACTTGGAGGTACTCAAGTTCCAAAATACTTTGGGAGCATAAACATATTCAGATATATGTGGAGAAAACCTCCTAAAGTTATCCATACATTTTTCACTGTTCTTGGCCTCGATCAAGAAATCTAACTCCTGAAAAAAAAAAAAAGTTCATTTAACCAGTGTTATAATAAAAGGTAAAAACTTAAAAAATTTGGATAGTAGTTCAAGATACACAACTTCAGGGAAAAACCCAAGAAAACTATGGCAATTTGTCATAACATTTTTCCTGGATAATGAAAGACTTGAAAGTAGGGGACCTTCAGATAATGAAAATCGGAGTAGAAGGCAAGACAACAACAGGGATGCATTGACCCCAGATAAAGAAGAGGTAGAGAACATAAGGCAGAAGAAATAAATGTACAACTAGAGGAACTAACATAACAAAAAAGCTGCGAATCACTGACAGTATTGAGAACATGATTGAGGCAAAAAGTGCAAGGTAATATGATCACTGACTGAGACAACAATAAATCTTAACAGACAAACCTTTGGTAAACTTTCTCGCATTTCATGAGTCAACCATCTGCACCGAGGAAAGGTTCGATTTTGGGTGAGAAAAAAATGTATATACAGGAGGGAGAGGCTTTCAGTTATGCGTATTATGCTTGTGCAACAATCAGTATAGATTAAATTCTATTAGCAACTCAAGAATCATCAGTTTTCTAAATGCATAGACACTCAAGAAATTGGTTGCTTAAAATTATGTCAAACCTATAATCAAAAGAAGGAAAAAGCCAATGCAATGTATTCACAATTAACTCCACGGTTGCATAATCTGCAGCAGCTGTGTCTAGCATGTGAGTGTGCTGAACCTGAAGCAAATAACATTAACGAAAATCAGATAATTTTTATATCAAGGCTAAATAAGTATGATGGTGGAGATTTTTGTTACCTTCACAGCAACTTTATGACCGTCATGAGTTCGGGCAACATGAACCTGTGCTAAAGAAGCACTTGCTATGGGTACTTGATCAAATTCATCAAAAATCTGCCGGTAACAAAACATGATAAACCAGCCTGGACTTTTAAATAACTTAATTGATAAACCATGCCTGGATTTTTAAATAACTTAATAAACTAACAATGGAGAAATACACTGATACACCTACAATCAATTTAAGCTCTCGTTGAGCTAGAAAAATCATATAAATTTCAAGCTTTATTGGAATGAATGACAACTTACTTCATCAGGCATCCCTCCAAGCTCTTTCTTGATAACATCACACACTTGGTCATAAGATGAAACTGGACATCTATTCAACATTGATTGTCTCATTATCTGGACATATTCATCCGGTACCAAGTATTCCTGAAGAAGACATTTCGGTCAAGTTTTGGAGTTACAGCATAGCATTGAAATGACAGCATGAGAAGAGCATACCAACTGACTGATGTGTTGACCTAACTTGATATATATTCCTCCATTTCTAAAGCAAAGTTCTTGAAGTTTCAGTGCGCTCCTGGCATGAACTTCCCGTTTAGTTTTTGTCCTTTCAATGCTATCCTCTGCCAATCCCCAGAGAGAATACTCATAATCTGACAGAAAGTTACAAGCCATAAGAATCTCCAACATAATGTTACAAATACTTCCCAAGAAATATTTGTCGATTTATTGGTGTAAAGTCATAAACAATTGTTGTTGTAAAGAAGTCTGGAATGGTCAATCATTTTCCAAAAAAAAAAGGAATGGCCAATCATTGTTAGAAATTCACCGAGTCAAGCTCATACAAAAAATTCAAAGTGACGCTCAGTTTGTTAGACTCTGGAATATATTTCAAGTTTGAGGTCATACGCAATTATTTGGATTCCCTTCATATCAAGGAATGTTCAAGGTAAATTACATGCATTCAAAAAGATTAATCCAGCAAGAAAATAAATAAAAAATTAAAAATAAAAGCTTAAATGATGTAGAACCCAGGGCTTTGAGCCATTGACAGTTCAATATATTTGTACAAACATGTGTGTATGCAGTAGGCATCATAAAATAAATTAAAGATTGCATCCTGGGTAGAAGATTTAGAAACAATTATATTTTGGCTCAAGTGCATATGAGCTGAAAAGATCGCACAGATTTGTATCTTACTTGAGCCGATGATTTCATCTCCATATATCAAGTGATATACTAAATCATAAAAATGGAAAGGACCAAGAAAATCCCTTCACTCAGGAGATGTGATGAATATTTACATCTATTGCGACACTGCCTCAAGTTATCATATGAAACTATAACAGTCGGTGTAGATGTGCATGATTGAAGAAGGAAACATAAGAGACAAGTAATAAAATAATTGTCATGGAAATTATATAAATTAACCAAGAGCATACCAAACTAATTTCAAGAAACAAAACTAGCAATCTACATAATCTCAGTCATTAAGGTGGTAAATGTAACGTCCCAAATTCGACGACTGTCCCACTGTACCAAGACGTGTATTTCTAGCATGTTTATGTTATCTAACACAGGCACCCTAAGAAACTTCTCACAGGGTCACCCATCCTAGAATTGTCTCAAGTCAAGTACGCTTAACTTTGAAGTTTTTACGTGATGATCTCCCGAAAGGAAGATATACCTTCTTGATATGAGTAGTACTTATCAAATCTTTTATCCACTTCTCAACTGCACAGTTTCATACTGTAACATCCGAAAAACCAACCTACGTAAACCACATGGATGCAAATTATTTTAATTGCTTAATTGTTTTATTTAATTGATTTTAAATGCTAGAATAAAATTTATTATATGATTAAATGTATGATTGCATGATTAAATGATAATATGACATGATTACATGAAATTAAGGATTTTACCCGAATATTCGATAATAGGCAGGGAAAAGGAGAACGGGGACAACCAATACAAGAATATGTATTTTTATTTAATTAATGGCAAGGCTTCCTAATATGATTTAAAAATGA
The DNA here is from genome assembly GCF_025594145.1 of Primulina tabacum. NCBI lineage: Eukaryota > Viridiplantae > Streptophyta > Magnoliopsida > Lamiales > Gesneriaceae > Primulina > Primulina tabacum. The sequence continues at coordinate 22,448,052 of NC_134555.1, read as the reverse complement.
TTTAATTTTCCTAAAAATGTTGGAGTTCGAATTATTTTACGAGTCGAGCTCGATTTTTCCCGGGAAGCCGGTTTTGGGCAAACAAGGAGTTTTAAAAGATCAAAAATATTATTTTATGGAAACTTATTTTATAAACTTTTATGTTTTAATTAATTAAGTGTTATTGGGCTCAATTTAATGATTTAAAGAAGGGCCAATTACCCTTAAGCTTGCAAGCCCAAAACTAAAGCCCATTTAACTTGTTAATTACATTATAAATATGCTACCTAGGTCTTTTAAACCTCACAAATCATACCATCAATCAGCCGAAATTCACCCTCACACAATTCAATATTTTCGAAATATTGGGAGAAGAAAAAAAAGCTTGTGTTCTTCGTCGTCCGGCCGTCCTACGTCGCACCCTCGCCAAAGATCCTATATTCGAGCGTTATAAACGCAAAAGCACGTTCTCTAAACTTTTTAAAAACATCATACAAATCATAATATGTGTGTTTAATTGATTATGCATGAAAAAAATATAGGTGTTCGTTTATTTTGCTGTATGATACGTATTTTCAACGTTTTTACGATTTTACGCTTGTTGATGTAATGTTACGATTCCCGAGGGTTAAGCTACAAATATATGATTAAATATGAATGAAATATAAGTATTTCAATAGAAAACAAAGGCTGGAACGAGAGATGGCAGAGGAAGAGAGTAGCCGAGAGTTCATGGGTTTGCTTGATTCAAGGGACTCGGCTAGGGTGCATGAGCGATGGGGCTCGACCAGGTCTTGAGGATGGTTCATATGGGATGTGGTTAGGTCCTAAGAAGGGTCCTAGTAGGGCTAAGACTCGCGCTAAGTGGCTGGAGAAGAGTCCTTGCGTGAAAGGACTCTTCCCATGCATTTTCAAGGGTGGCCGAGAGGTTTCAGCGGGATGCTTGAGAGAAGGCTGGGCTAGATGGTCTAGGTGTTGGCTCAGGGTGGTCCAAAGAAGGTCATGAAGGTTGGGACTCAAGGGTGGCTCGAGCAAGAAGTCCTAGCCGAAGAAGGAAACTCACAGCGCCTAGGAAGAGCACAAGCGCGCGGCTGCTGTCTCACTTCGGGTGGCTCGCGGCACTGGTCTATGGGCTGGGCTGGGTGGTCTGGACGATGCCTTGTGATGGTCCAGTGAGGGTTAGGAAGGGCTGGGCTCGGTGGTGGCCTGGGTAGAGACGTCCCCGCGCAAAGAAGCAGCAGTAGCTATAGGGAGGACGCGCAGGCTGCTGTTCCCTTCAGGTGGCTTGTGCGCTGGGTTCAGAGGTCTAGGCTGGGCTTGGTTGGGTCTGGGCGTGGTCCAGGGTAGGTTAAGGTCAGGTGGGCTCGGTGGTGGCTCGGCTGGAAGTATCCTAGGTTGACTAGGAGTCTATTAGCGTGAGTTAGCAGCATGTGCAAATCTGGTGCTCGGTTGCTGGGCTTGGGCGTGAGTTAGGGGCTAGGTCTAGGGGTCAGGGTTGGTCAGGAGGGTGCCTAGCTGGGTTGGCTCGGGTTTGGCTCGAAGTGGCTCGACCATGGCTCAAGTAATTTGGAAGATGGTTAGGGTTGTTCACATAAAGGTCAATTTCGAATTTAATGAACTAAAATTGGAACCATGGGTCCACGGGTGTGGTTCATGACTCACAAGGGTAGATTAGGTATTAAAAATGCTATGTTTAAAATTTGGGATCAAAATAATAGGTTTTAGATTTATCCGGGATTTAATCGACTCACGAAACACTAATTAAAGAATTAATTGAAAATCCTAGTTTTAAGCCTTATAAAATTATGGAAAATTATAAATATAAGCTTAAATAATTATTTAGAATATGCCCATGTCATTAAAAGTGAGAAAAAGATAAAATCGAGATTTTTTACGTCCAATGCCCATGTCATTAAAAGTGAGAAAAAGATAAAATCGAGATTTTTTACGTCCAGGGGTAAAACGATAATTTTATACTTAGGAAAATACGTAAACGCCTGGCAGCGTCCCGAAGGATCATAATGCTTGTAAAATGATATCTTATGATTTAAAATGATGATTTTGATGATAATATGTTATTTTATGATTTATGATAAAGCTGTGCAATATATACTGTTTAAAATGCTATTTTTGGAAAGTTATGCTATTTTATGATTTTTAAAGAAAAGGAAAAATATATTGAGGGATATGAATTGACTGTGACATATAATATATGATATGTGGGGGATCCGTTTATGTGAGGACGGTGAACTTACAATTTTGTGGGGATGACGTGCGGGCCAAGGCCCCAGAGGGAGCGCCCATATACGGGTCAAGGCCTCAGAGGGACCCCGTTTACGGGTCAAGGCCCCAGAGGGACCCCGTGTATGGGAAAAAGCCCCAGAGGGACCCAACGATCGTATTTCCACGGTAGAGCCTAGTGCACACCCCCATAGACCATGTGGAGCTGAAGGCTGATCAGTTGACCGAGGATAAAAGCTAGTCACTTTCAAGGATCAAACTTCACCCAAAATGATTTATGATTGAAAGCTTTACGATTTTAATGATTTTATGATATTTGATTTATGATGATGACTAAAGCTATTTTTAAATGATTTTTAAAATGATTTATTTATGTTTAAAACTATTTTAAATGGTTTAATTATGTTCAAAAGCTATTTTAAGTAAAAATATGATTTTTAAATGCTTGTGCTTGTATATGTATTATTTGATATCCATGTTTAGAACTTGTTGAGTCTTTAGACTCACTAGGTTTGTATGATGCAGGATTTGATGGTCTATGGGAGGCGGTGACGATTGAGTGGATCGAGTGCAGCAGTACACACCCGAGGGCCTTTATGTTTCCGCACTAGCTAGATAGATTGATGATTTAAAGATTTATGTTAATGATTTTACTAGAGATATTTTTATTCTTTATTTTATTGTTAGTTGATCTACTTAAAGATCGATTTAGGAGTTTTGGTTAATTGATGATTTAGGATTCATTTTATGCAATTGAGATTTAAATTGTTAAATTATTATGATTCATGATTATGTTAAGTTATTTTATTTAGTTAGTATTTTCGAGTTTATGATTTACGATTAAGAAAAAAAAAGTCGAGGTCGTTTCACATACCTGAACAGTTTTTGGAATCCCTCTCATTCTGGTGTATGATATGTTCATTATTGTTCCATTCGCCTAGAAGCCTGTCAGGAGCCACTCATTGTCTGTGCAACCTCATGGCACCGGCGATAACCCCCCGCCCTCTTCGGACGTCACAGTAAATTGTATAAAAACAAATTATTGATAGTGGGCCGCTTGTTCATAGTTTGAAGAAGCTAGGGACAACAGTGTGTGCAGAAAGAAATGAACTCGTCGAGAGACTCGATACCAAAAAGAGTTGAAGAGCGACTAGAAACTCGAAAAGGATCCGATATCCATTTAAATGATGGACAGATGAAGGGATCACGCATCTTGGATGATGTAATAAAGGCACAATTTGCAGTATAGAAACAAACATATGGCCAAAACGGCTATATCAAATATCAATATAGATTAAAGAGCACAAGAACGTAAATGTCAAACAACCAAACAAAAGGGTAAGACACTAAATTATGACTTGAGATTCGTGCAGGAGGCTGTGAGAGAAATTAGTGCAACCTATGTCCAAGCATACCAATCCCCATGAACTGAAAAATTCTGCAAATCAAAACAACTAACCTGTCTAGTTATTCTTAAGTAAATGAGTCTCCAAATTAATTGTTGGTAGTTGCCTGGATCAATGTGAGGTAGATGATCTGATCATACTCTACAGAAATGAGTCCAATTTTGTTCATTGGATGTATAACTTGGCTTATCATCTGACATATCAACTGACAATCTTACTTCTGAAATCAGCTTCAATCAAATTTCCTACAGTTAAGACACATTACCTTTACTGCACTCAACCACATGAGGGATCTCAAGTCCTTAATGTCAAATCTTTTGGTGGATATTCATTTCCAACCACTTGTTAGGGGACATCTCCGAAAGTTTCAGTTGCACTAGCAACCGGGCATCTTCTTGTGTCCAGTGGCTGTCATTTTCCTTCTAACTTTAATTGCATCATCTCACGTATATATGAGCTAGAAGTGTACGGTTACTAGAATCATAGGACTTGATCTCCAAAATCCGTGGGGCAATGCATTCACCTATATCAACATTTCATAGTTCCTTCAAGCACTAAGCAAAGCTCCATAAAATGGGACAATGAGCTTATTATCTTTCATCGATACTTTGTTTATCAATTCCTCAGCTTCTTCTAAGAGTCCAGCACGACCAAGTAAGTCTATCAAGCATAATGCTCCAACTTCCGTTCAATCCGATAGAGCTCAGTGATAGTGTCAAAATACCTTCGGCCTTACTCAACTAGCCCTCCATGACTGCAAGCATTTAAAACACCAATAAAAGTGATATCAGGTTTAATCTCTGTACAAATCATCTCTGGAAATAATTGTAATGCTATGTTGGTACTTCCATTCATCGCAAATGCACAAATTACTGCATTCCATGATGCTGTATCTTTCTGATTCATAAGATAAAAACTATTCAGGACTTATCTAAGATGCCGCATTTTGTGTACATCTCTATAAGAGAGGTACCAACAACATCTATCTTTATTCTGGTTTCTTCTATGTAAGAATGGATCCATTCAGCCTGTTCTAAGGCTCCTAACTGAGCACATCCTGTTAGTACTAGTCGGGCTTAACTCTATCCATTTGCATGTTCCTGAACAAAGCCATTGCCTCATCAACCTTGTTAAACTGTATATACCAATTGATCATGGTTGTCCATAGAATAAGATCTCTCACTGGAGCCCTTTCAAATAATGACGTCGCCTCATCCAATTGACCACATTTCACATATGCTGACACCATAGTAGTCCAACAAAGCACATGGTTTTCATACATTGTATCAAACATTCCCCTGGTCATATTCAAGCACCCACACTTAGCATACATATCCAACAATGCATTTCCGATTATCACTGTAAGCTCAGTTTATCCTCGTACAAAGTCATGAATTTCACGACCAAGATCTAATCTCCTCAAGGAAGTACAAACCGACAATGTACTAACAATCGTAGCCTCGTCATGTTTCACAATTCTATCTAGTCTCATCTTCATATAAACGCCAATAGCTTCTTCCAACTTGTTACTCTTCACAAAACCAGAAATCGAAATATTCCACAAAATCAAGTCTCTATGAAGCATTTCTTGAAACATTTTACTTAAACTCTCACCACACCCCAACTCGCCATACATATCCAAAACCGAATTACAGACGTACGAATCATACACATCCACAGTTTTCATCACAATCCCATGAATTTTTTCTCCGTCAAGAACCACCCTTGACCCTCCAAGAACTTTAAAAATGAAGGGGTGTGTATAATTATCGGGGGAGCAATCCATGTACACGCAATTCATCAAACAAGTGAGGGCTTTTACTTACAACTACAACTTTAGCACATGCCTTGATTATCACATTATAGATAAACAAAGTCGGAATTTCTATTTGAGCAAACAGTTTTTCAGCGTAGGCTAGATTTGTGGCAGAGGAAAAAGAAAGGAGCTTGTGCAGGATGTTGGTATTTGGGTGGAGGCCATGGATGAAGATCAGTGCCTGTATTTCCTTGAAATGGTGCACGGATTTCCAGTTTTTTAGGAGGTCAATGCATGCTTTCTTGGTGAATATTTTTGATGTTGCTGCAATGGTCGAGAACCGAATTCCTGGAATGACAAATAAGGAATGCAGTTCAGTCATCCGCCACAAAAAATTGGCAAGTTCTCTCAAAATTTCCATCAACTGCTGCAGTTGTTTTTTTCGCCGTCCTAGGGACCATCGTGCATCGTCTCGTGTTCAGTAGTCTTTTAAGTGTAACCTGTTACTATATAAATTATTCATTTCTTTAAAAAAACCTTTTACCAAATGAAACTTAAAATACAAGATATGCACTCAAGAGTACTGGGCAGAGGTGTGTAAACAACGAAATTGCAAAACTAAACCCAAAATTACAAACTAGAAATTTTAGAAACCCTGCGAATGTTAATTTATATACCAAAATGTATTGCAAATGGCAGAAAAATATAGGTACTAATCCAGTTCAACAAATTCTACGGTGTCCATATAAGTGGCACCTCCTCAAATTGTATTAGTACTTCGTGAAACACAACCGTGAAAAACCAAAAAATGTACCACGTCCTACAAATAAATAAATTTGAATAGTAAATGATTAGGAGTACAAGGAGAAAGACTTCGGCTCCACCCAATAAACAATTCAACATAATGAATGATATAAATGAACAATAAAAAAAAAGATCATTGAAATTCCAACAAAATTATTCTGACTCAAATCCTCAATAACTTGTACTTTTCAAATTAAATCTTATCTCTAATTCCAATTAGTTCAAGTCAATACAAAATAATTTAAATGGATTAACACATGATAAATTGGAGACAAATACATTTAGGAATTTGAAATGTATAAATTGTGAACAAAACAGACATCACAGAGAGGGCAACATTTAAATTATTCTTGACTCTCGATGCTTCAAAAACAAAACCAACACTAGTATATCATCACAGGAAAGAGTAGAAATACAAGAGGGATTGCCTTCTGGCAATCTGGGCATTATCATAGAGTATCTTCCAGATGAGAGTGAAAGCAATCACAAATTATACCACAGATACAAGAATCATGTCAAACAAAACCAGGAGATGATTCTTGTATCAAATAAAGAGGGTGATAAATATAGAAATGGATCTGTATTCCTCCAAAGAGGGTGATAAATATAAAAATCACATTTTTTTTATCATACAGACCCATGTCAGTATAGTGTAAGATCTTGAAGGAATTCGGTTGCATTCAGCGTAGCCACAAAAAATCACACTTATATGTCCAGATGTTACGTTCGAAAGGAAGGAAACAATTCAGAAAATATAGAAGCTAGTGATACTAAAAACTATTCGGGAACATAAAACAACGGGAATTGACGGACCTTTGGAGTAATACATGAATACGTAACTAAATTATGAGACAACATCAAATAACAGGTTACATCAGTACATCTCGATGAATTATAAACGAATCTCCATTTTATTGCATTACTAATTGAATGGATAACTATAGTAGCCTGACAACAATGCATATTTATTTGGTATTGAAACTAAGCACTCAATTCAGACTGGGTACCAATCTGACGTATTCCAAAGATTGGTTACAAGATGCCTCATCCTCATATATTTATTTAATTTAGTTTCTTATACAATAAAAAAATTTCATCAAGACAATTATTTGCTATATTAACAATAGTAATCTCCACAACAACCAGAGACAGATGAGAAAAGGTAGAAAGAATCAGGTTCACCGGTAAAACTTAGATATACACAACAATAGCAACTGCTAGGTAGTATTTACAAAATTTTGATTTCATTAATTTACTAATTTATTCATGTTTTCACTTTGAATAAATCGAAGAAATCAGCGACTGCAAGCTAAACGCGACACAAAAACCAAAAGAAAACTGAATTAGCGATTGGCGGATAAATTTGAAGTTGAAACATACCGAACGCGATGGCCGCTGCGGTGAAGGCATCATGGAGGAGGCGCATAGGGACGGCGGTCGAGAGCTTGAAAGCAGAGGCGGGGTCTTCGGACCTTGCGATCGCCGCGCAGCCCCTAAGGCTGCGCCGCCTCCCACCGCAGCCGTCAGAACCAGCTTCGTACTGGCGCGCCACAGAGATCTGACAGCCATTTCTGGTTCGATTCTCCTACCTCTCCTGTTGACGGCTGTTGTCTTCCCCTTTCGTGAATATATATATATATGCACATGCAAATATATATGTATCGACAAGTCCAATGAATCGGCTGACCCATGGCGAAAGCTAGTCTTTAGCTGAATCGAACGTTAGAATTCATTTTAGTCAAATAAATTTTTTTTTGGACCAAATTAAATATTTTGAATTGGACTTTTGTTATTCTGACTGGAATATTGCAAAACAATATAGAAAATATTTACTTAATTAAAACGAAATCAATCATTCGAAATTCCTATCTAAAACGGAAAATACATCCTTAATATTTACGGCTTAATTTCCTAATATATAACAAGCCTATGTGATATTCACGGGGAATTTAGGGTCTGATTACAGCGAGTGTCACTAGTCCAGACACAGATTTCAAAATGGTCCCGAGCCTGAAATCACGAATAAGACCGTTAGAAGGGGGCCAGGAGGGTGTCCTGGCGTAGCCACTCCGACGCTCAAGTCAGAGACTGAGGATATAAGTGGAGAGCAGATAAGAGTGCTGCTGATAATAATATAGTGAATGAATTAACTGAACACTCAAACATGGTATTTATAGGAGAATACATGGGCCCTTGATGGGCTTGTCTTCCATTTGGGCTAAGGATGAGTAACGCTCCGAAAATTTAAAGGTCCACGCGAACCACATGCATTTGAATTATTAAATTCTCCTGTATTTTATTTAATTTTTTAATTGCATGAATTAATTTTGTTGTGCATTTTGACATGTTTAAAATATATCTTCTACATGATTGCATTAAAATGTATTTTTTAAAGGTTATTCGAGTTGCGATCGAGGAACGGGGACCGAGGGCTGAAAAATGTCAAATGTTTTTATTAAATAATTGTTTTTAATTATTTAAAATATGATTGATGCTTTATTATTTTTGAAAATAAAGAGTTTGGAGGTGGTTTTATACGTCGGGACGTAAATTTTATCGGTGTTGGTTTTTCAACTAAAATACGAATTTTTTTGGCAACCCGGCTAATAAATTTACAAACTTATTTAAGCAAAATTATTTTTAATATTTTAATTAAGCAATATTGGGCCTAATCTACATACTTAATGGGCCTAAGATTGGTTAGTGTTTTAATTATCTATTTAAAGTGCAAAAACCCTTCACTTGGCATCTAGATCACACGGCCACACTCTTTCAAATTCAGAAACTCCTCCTTTCATCAACATACACGGCACACACTCACAATGGAAGAAGGAATTTTCAGAAATTCAAAGGGAAACTTCATAGCCTTCGTCTCCTCGTCCTTCTTCGTCGTCAACGGATATTTGAGCGTATATAACGCAAAGGCACGCCATATTCTCCTTTTACTCATCCATCTCACTATAGTATTTGTTTAAATGTGTTTTGCATGAAAAAAACAAGTGACATGTTATTTATTTTCGTTTTTTTCATCATAGAATTTTTGAAGCTTGGGTTTTGTTCCAAATTCATGTTTTTATTTTGTTTAAGGGGCTGCCATGGATAGGGTATTAATATAGAATGATTTATAGCCAAAAAAACATGATAAATAATAAGGAGATATCAAGCTGGAACCGAAGGGGAAAAGCTAGAGCAAGAGCCGTGAGTTTGTGGAGTCTTGTGTGCATGTGGTGCTTGAGGGGGCTTGTTGGTTTGCATGGGGCTGCGGCTTGGTAGGGGGGCTAGGTGGTCTGGACGGTGGCCAAGGATGGTCCAGTGAGGGTTAGGAAGGGCTGGGCTCAGTGGTTGCCTGGGTAGAAGCCTCCACGCGATGATTGATAGCAGCCGCATACGAGGAGGGGGGCGCGCAGCTTGTTCCTGATTCAAGGAGTTCGCTGCTTGAGTTAAGGGGCTGGGCTAGGCTTGGGCTGGGTCTGGGCATGGTCCAGGGTGGGTGAGGGTCCAAGGTGATCACTGGTTCAGGGGCTAGAGGAGTCCTAAGGGGGCTGGGAGTCTTGTAGCGTGAGTGATAACATGAGTGCGTGTAGCTTCTGTGTACTTCAGGTGGGTTGTGCGTGAGTTTAAGTGGCATGGCTGGTCTGGGCAAGGTCTGTGCTTGGTCCAGGGAAGGTTAGGTCGTGTGGGCTCGGTGCTGGCTCGGCTGGGAGAGTCCTAGTTGGGTTAGGAGTCCTATTGCATCAAGGAACACACACCACAGCATGCAGAATTTTGGGTCTCGGTTCCAGGGAGTTTGAGCGAGCTAGGGGCTTGTTTTTCGGGCTGGGCTTGGTCAGTAGGGTCCCTAGATGGGTTGGCTAGGTTTTGGCTCAAGGTGGCTCGGGCGTGGCTCGAGTAAATTGGGAGATGGCCCGGTAGGTTCGTTAGTGTGTCAAAAACGAAAATTAAAGAAGGAAAAATTGAGCCATGGGTCCACGGGTGTGGCTCATGACTGGGAAGGTAGAATTAATAGTAAAAATGCTATGTTTAAAATTTGGGATCAAATAATGAGTTTTGGATTTATTCGGGATTTAATCGCCACACGAAACGCTAATTAACGAGTTAATTGAAACGCCTAGTTTAAGCCTTATAAAATTATGAAAAATTAGGGTTAAGCTTAAATAATTATTAGAAGTCTAAGTTTTTAATTTGGGAATTTTATTATAGTTTGGTATTTTTCGGGATTAAAACACCGTCAAATAATTAAGAAAAGATAATTGGAAAAAGTCTAACATTTAGGCAAAATAAAATTATGGAAAAATTCACGTAAGCTTAAATAATTATTTGGGACATGGTAGAGTCATGAAATCAAGAAAAAAGTCGAAAACGTAAAATGTCGAGTCCAGGGGTAAAACGATCTTTTTACACCTAGAAATTAGTAAAGGTCATGGCAGTGCCCTGAATGCTATTTTTATGAAAATATGATTATTTTTAAATATTTATGAATTGTTCATGATTAAATGATGATTTTTAAATGTCTAAGGGATTTTTATGATTTTAAGAAGACATTTAAAATACATGTTGCATGCTTGGTTTCAAAAATGAAAAACGTAATGATATTCATGATTTTTCTAAAGTGATGTGAATGAAAAATGTTGAAGGATGTGAAATAATTGTGACTAATTCGTTAATGTTGGCGACGTCGTGAGGGTTATGGTCCCAGTGGGAGCCCGACGATCGTGTTTCCATCATTGCGAATATGTGGTAACGGATATGTGGTAACGTTTTGTGGTAACGGAAGAATGGGAATATCGGGAGGGGAAAAGGCCCCAGAGGGAGCTCATTTATGGGAAAAGGCCCAGAGGGAGCCCCGACGATCGTATTTCTATTCGAATCATGATAGGCCAGGGCCCAGTTGACCGGTGAGAGTGTTGCTGGTGTCTCCCGCCGCCCAATACTGTGGTTTTATGTAGATGGATCCATCGACCCTCATGAGCATGATCAGGAAAGTCACAATTAACGATCTGAATTCAACAAAAGAAAAGGATAAAAAAAAGAAAATGTTCATGATTATGTTTAAGGTTTTATGTCATGTCATGTTGAGGAAAAGGAAATTCATGTTTGCATGTCATGAAAATATTTATGTTTAAAGTTTTATGCATAATGAAAATGTTTACGAAAATGTTTATGTTTATGCATCTTCATGAAAACGATATTTTAAGTACAAGTATTTTTCACCGTTATATGTTGACTGTATTACGTATTACTCGTTATAAAGATTATGGTGTGTTGAGTCTTTAGACTCACTAGGTGTGATGGATGCAGGTGGTATTGAGGTAGGACTTGATGAGTGATTTGACTGGACTGAAGGCGCACACAACTTGAGGACCAGCGCTACATTTTCCGCATTACGTTTAATGATTACTGATTTAAGTTAAAGATTTTAAGATTATTTATTTATGCATTTGAGAGATTTTTGAGAGGTTTAGTATGGGCTATTTTTTTCAAATTATTACTTTTTAGGTTTGGTAAAATGTTTGACGATTTTATGCTTTAAAATATTTTCCTTTGGATTTTTAAATAGCAGTGGATGGTTATTTTTAAAATGATGTCAAAAATTTTTTTATGGTTCGGCCGATGCTAAGTGAGGTTTAAAAAAAAAATTTCTAGTACTTTTAAAGCAATAAAAAGCAGGACGTTTCAGTTGGTATCAGAGCAATGGTTCTGTAAAGGGTTGTGCCACCATCAGCGCCGGGAAGATCAGTCGTCAAGCCTCAACTTGTAAGTTTAAATGCTTTATGTGATTTTAAGATGTTACCTGCATAAGTACATAAATTATATGTTTACGTCACATGTTTATTAGCTGCATGATAATATATGTTTTATATGCATTAGAATTTTTATACGTGATACGATATGAATTAAGAAATTATTTGATTTCAACGCATGTTGGCTTTGTGGTGGAATTGGACGATGTTGATTTTGGGTTTTATTATTAATGTCTACTTTTTGGACTATAAGTTAATCGTGAATATTATGAACGCTTTTGGGACACGTAGATTTTATAAGAAAATATTTATGATTCATGGTTGCTAGTTGAATTAATTTTTGGGAATTAGACGTAAGGAATGATGATTTAAGGATTTGCAACGAATTTGAGAGTAAGAAAATGTATAAATTGGGATTTTAAGTTTTGATGAAAGGTAAATTAGGTTATAGCAAATGATTTTGGGTAAATAAGTTTAAATTATCGAAATTTATGTTATGGGAAACCCGTAGAGGAGAATTAAGAATGTTAAGAGCTTATGGGTTAATCGTAGGATTTTCGAAATTAAGGATCAATTAAGATAATTTTGAGGAAATTAAGAATTTATTTTTGCAATTGCTAAGGAATTTGGGGACTAGTTTAGTAATAAGCGATAATTTGATGGTTTAATTGGTAGGAATTTTCGATGATTTGGGCTCGTAAGAATATTTTGAACCTTGGGATATCTTGGATATAGTGTTATAAGAAATGGTAATCATGAGTTTTTAAGGATGAATCAATATTAAGCTTGAAAATCTAAGTGTTAGCGGATGTGTTTGAGATTTTAAGATTGAAATTTGATAAGTTGATGAATATTTTGGGTATAAAATAAGGAAAGTAATACACGATAAGCAGGATTATCCATCTTTTAATATTGGGAATTGCAAGCAAAAATTTAAATTCGAGGTATAATAGTAATAGCACTAAGTCATTTGGGGTCTTTTAAGTTGCAAGTTGAAAATAAATGAAGGAAAATTTAATTGGGATCAAGGAGACGTAAGGACATTCTAGAACTTAAGTTTTATCAGAGTAGCGCAGCGGAAACGTGGGTTTTTGGGATCCTAGAACTAAGTCTAAACTTTGGGTTATTAAGGATAAGCAAATTTCGATGACGAAATTCAATTTAAGGGAAGATTGTAACGCCCCGAAAATTTGAAGGTCCACGCGAACAACATGCATTTGAATTATTAAATTCTCCTGTATTTTATTTAATTGTTTTAATTGCATGAATTAATTTTGTTGTGCATTTTGACATGTTTAAAATATATCTTCTACATGGTTGCATTAAAATATATTTTCTAAAAGTTATTCGAGTTGCGATCGAGGAACGGGGACCGAGGGCTGAAAAATGTCAAATTTTTTTATTAAATAATTGTTTTTAATTATTTAAAATATGATTGATGCTTTTTATTATTTTTGAAAATAAGGAGTTTGGAGGTGGTTTTATACGTCAAGACGTAAATTTTATCGGTGTTGGTTTTTCAACTAAAATACGAACTTCTTGGCAACCCGGCTAATAAATTTACAAACTTATTTAAGCAAAATTATTTTTAATATTTTAATTAAGCAATATTGGGCCTAATCTACATACTTAATGGGCCTAAGATTGGTTAGTGTTTTAATTATCTATTTAAAGTGCAAAAACCCTTCACTTGGCATCTAGATCACACGGCCACACCTCTTTCAAATTCAGAAACTCCTCCTTTCATCATACACGGCACACACTCACAATGGAAGAAGGAATTTTCAGAAATTCAAAGGGAAACTTCATAGCCTTCGTCTCCTCGTCCCGTTCTTCGTCGTCAACGGATATTCGAGCGTATATAACGCAAAGGCACGCCATATTCTCCTTTTACTCATCCATCTCACCATAGTATTTGTTTAAATGTGTTTTGCATGAAAAAAACAAGTGACATGTTATTTATTTTCGTTTTTTTCATCATAGAATTTTTGAAGCTTGGGTTTTGTTCCAAATTCATGTTTTTATTTTGTTTAAGGGGCTGCCATGGATAGGGTATTAATATAGAATGATTTATAGCCAAAAAAACATGATAAATAATAAGGAGATATCAAGCTGGAACCGAAGGGGAAAAGCTAGAGCAAGAGCCGTGAGTTTGTGGAGTCTTGTGTGCATGTGGTGCTTGAGGGGGCTTGTTGGTTTGCATGGGGCTGCGGCTTGGTAGGGGCTGGGCTAGGTGGTCTGGACGGTGGCCAAGGATGGTCCAGTGAGGGTTAGGAAGGGCTGGGCTCAGTGGTTGCCTGGGTAGAAGCCTCCACGCGATGATTGACAGCAGCCGCATACGAGGAGGGGGGCGCGCAGCTTGTTCCTGATTCAAGAAGTTCGCTGCTTGAGTTAAGGGGCTGGGCTAGGCTTGGGCTGGGTCTGGGCATGGTCCAGGGTGGGTGAGGGTCCAAGGTGATCACTGGTTCAGGGGCTAGAGGAGTCCTAAGGGGGCTGGGAGTCTTGTAGCCTGAGTGATAACATGAGTGCGTGTAGCTTCTGTGTACTTCAGGTGGGTTGTGCGTGAGTTTAAGTGGCATGGCTGGTCTGGGCAAGGTCTGTGCTTGGTCCAGGGAAGGTTAGGGTCGTGTGGGCTCGGTGCTGGCTCGGCTGGGAGAGTCCTAGTTGGGTTAGGAGTCCTATTGCATCAAGGAACACACACACAGCATGCAGAATTTTGGGTCTCGGTTCCAGGGAGTTTGAGCGAGCTAGGGGCTTGTTTTTCGGGCTGGGCTTGGTCAGTAGGGTCCCTAGATGGGTTGGCTAGGTTTTGGCTCAAGGTGGCTCGGGCGTGGCTCGAGTAAATTGGGAGATGGCCCGGTAGGTTCGTTAGTGTGTCAAAAACGAAAATTAAAGAAGGAAAAATTGAGCCATGGGTCCACGGGTGTGGCTCATGACTGGGAAGGGTAGAATTAATAGTAAAAATGCTATGTTTAAAATTTGGGATCAAAATAATGAGTTTTGGATTTATTCGGGATTTAATCGCCACACGAAACGCTAATTAACGAGTTAATTGAAACGCCTAGTTTAAGCCTTATAAAATTATGAAATATTAGGGTTAAGCTTAAATAATTATTAGAAGTCTAAGTTTTTAATTTGGGAATTTTATATTATAGTTTGGTATTTTTCGGGATTAAAAACCGTCAAAATAATTAAGAAAAGATAATTGGAAAAAGTCTAACATTTAGGCAAAATAAAATTATGGAAAAATTCACGTAAGCTTAAATAATTATTTGGGACATGGTAGAGTCATGAAATCAAGAAAAAAGTCGAAAACGTAAAATGTCGAGTCCAGGGGTAAAACGATCTTTTTACACCTAGAAATTAGTAAAGGTCATGGCAGTGCCCTGAATGCTATTTTTATGAAAATGATTATTTTTAAATATTTATGAATTGTTCATGATTAAATGATGATTTTTAAATGTCTAAGGGATTTTTATGATTTTAAGAACATTTAAAATACATGTTGCATGCTTGGTTTCAAAAATGAAAAACGTAATGATATTCATGATTTTTCTAAAGTGATGTGAATGAAAAATGTTGAAGGATGTGAAATAATTGTGACTAATTCGTTAATGTTGGCAACGTCGTGAGGGTTATGGTCCCAGTGGGAGCCCGACGATCGTGTTTCCATCATTGCGAATATGTGGTAACGGATATGTGGTAACGGTTTTGTGGTAACGGAAGAATGGGAATATCGGGAGGGGAAAAGGCCCCAGAGGGAGCTCATTTATGGGAAAAGGCCCAGAGGGAGCCCCGACGATCGTATTTCTATTCGAATCATGATAGGCCAGGGCCCAGTTGACCGGTGAGAGTGTTGCTGGTGTCTCCCGCCGCCCAGTACTGTGGTTTTATGTAGATGGATCCATCGACCCTCATGAGCATGATCAGGAAAGTCACAATTAACGATCTGAATTCAACAAAAGAAAAGGATAAAAAAAAGAAAATGTTCATGATTATGTTTAAGGTTTTATGTCATGTCATGTTGAGGAAAAGGAAATTCATGTTTGCATGTCATGAAAATATTTATGTTTAAAGTTTTATGCATCATGAAAATGTTTACGAAAATGTTTATGTTTATGCATCTTCATGAAAACGATATTTTAAGTACAAGTATTTTTCACCGTTATATGTTGACTGTATTACGTATTACTCGTTATAAAGATTATGGTGTGTTGAGTCTTTAGACTCACTAGGTGTGATGGATGCAGGTGGTATTGAGGTAGGACTTGAGTGATTTGACTGGACTGAAGGCGCACACAACTTGAGGACCAGCGCTACATTTTCCGCATTACGTTTAATGATTACTGATTTAAGTTAAAGATTTTTAAGATTATTTATTATGCATTGAGAGATTTTTGAGAGGTTTAGTATGGGCTATTTTTTTCAAATTATTACTTTTAGGTTTGGTAAAATGTTTGACGATTTTATGCTTTAAAATATTTTCCTTTGGATTTTTAAATAGCAGTGGATGGTTATTTTTAAAATGATGTCAAAAATTTTTTTATGGTTCGGCCGATGCTAAGTGAGGTTTAAAAAAAAAATTTCTAGTACTTTTAAAGCAATAAAAGAGCAGGACGTTTCAGTGGTATCAGAGCAATGGTTCTGTAAAGGGTTGTGCCACCATCAGCGCCGGGAAGATCAGTCGTCAAGCCTCAACTTGTAAGTTTAAATGCTTTATGTGATTTTAAGATGTTACCTGCATAAGTACATAAATTATATGTTTACGTCACATGTTATTAGCTGCATGATAATATATGTTTTATATGCATTAGAATTTTTATACGTGATACGATATGAATTAAAAATTATTTGATTTCAACGCATGTTGGCTTTGTGGTGGAATTGGACGATGTTGATTTTGGGTTTTATTATTAATGTCTACTTTTTGGACTATAAGTTAATCGTGAATATTATGAACGCTTTTGGGACACGTAGATTTATAAGAAATATTTATGATTCATGGTTGCTAGTTGAATTAATTTTTGGGAATTAGACGTAAGGAATGATGATTTAAGGATTTGCAACGAATTTGAGAGTAAGAAAATGTATAAATTGGGATTTTAAGTTTTGATGAAAGGTAAATTAGGTTATAGCAAATGATTTTGGGTAAATAAGTTTAAATTATCGAAATTTATGTTATGGGAAACCCGTAGAGGAGAATTAAGAATGTTAAGAGCTTATGGGTTAATCGTAGGATTTTCGAAATTAAGGATCAATTAAGAATTTTGAGGAAATTAAGAATTTATTTTTGCAATTGCTAAGGAATTTGGGGACTAGTTTAGTAATAAGCGATAATTTGATGGTTTAATTGGTAGGAATTTTCGATGATTTGGGCTCGTAAGAATATTTTGAACCTTGGGATATCTTGGATATAGTGTTATAAGAAATGGTAATCATGAGTTTTTAAGGATGAATCAATATTAAGCTTGAAAATCTAAGTGTTAGCGGATGTGTTTGAGATTTTAAGATTGAAATTTGATAAGTTGATGAATATTTTGGGTATAAAATAAGGAAAGTAATACACGATAAGCAGGATTATCCATCTTTTAATATTGGGAATTGCAAGCAAAAATTTAAATTCGAGGTATAATAGTAATAGCACTAAGTCATTTGGGGTCTTTTAAGTTGCAAGTTGAAAATAAGGATTTAGAAGGAAAATTTAATTGGGATCAAGGAGACGTAAGGACATTCTAGAACTTAAGTTTTATCAGAGTAGCGCAGCGGAAACGTGGGTTTTTGGGATCCTAGAACTAAGTCTAAACTTTGGGTTATTAAGGATAAGCAAATTTCGATGACGAAATTCAATTTAAGGGAGGAAGATTGTAACGCCCCGAAAATTTGAAGGTCCACGCGAACAACATGCATTTGATTATTAAATTCCTGTATTTTATTTAATTGTTTAATTGCATGAATTAATTTTGTTGTGCATTTTGACATGTTTAAAAATATCTTCTACATGGTTGCATTAAAATGTATTTTCTAAAAGTTATTCGAGTTGCGATCGAGGAACGGGGACCGAGGGCTGAAAAATGTCAAATTTTTTATTAAATAATTGTTTTAATTATTTAAAATATGATTGATGCTTTTTATTATTTTTGAAAATAAGGAGTTTGGAGGTGGTTTTATACGTCAAGACGTAAATTTTATCGGTGTTGGTTTTTCAACTAAAATACGAATTTTTTTGGCAACCCGGCTAATAAATTTACAAACTTATTTAAGCAAAATTATTTTTAATATTTTAATTAAGCAATATTGGGCCTAATCTACATTTAATGGGCCTAAGATTGGTTAGTGTTTTAATTATCTATTTAAAGTGCAAAAACCCTTCACTTGGCATCTAGATCACACGGCCACACCTCTTTCAAATTCAGAAACTCCTCCTTTCATCATACACGGCACACACTCACAATGGAAGAAGGAATTTTCAGAAATTCAAAGGGAAACTTCATAGCCTTCGTCTCCTCGTCCCGTTCTTCGTCGTCAACGGATATTCGAGCGTATATAACGCAAAGGCACGCCATATTCTCCTTTTACTCATCCATCTCACCATAGTATTTGTTTAAATGTGTTTTGCATGAAAAAAACAAGTGACATGTTATTTATTTTCGTTTTTTTCATCAGAATTTTTGAAGCTTGGGTTTTGTTCCAAATTCATGTTTTTATTTTGTTAAGGGGCTGCCATGGATAGGGTATTAATATAGAATGATTTATAAAAAAAACATGATAAATAATAAGGAGATATCAAGCTGGAACCGAAGGGGAAAAGCTAGAGCAAGAGCCGTGAGTTTGTGGAGTCTTGTGTGCATGTGGTGCTTGAGGGGGCTTGTTGGTTTGCATGGGGCTGCGGCTTGGTAGGGGCTGGGCTAGGTGGTCTGGACGGTGGCCAAGGATGGTCCAGTGAGGGTTAGGAAGGGCTGGGCTCAGTGGTTGCCTGGGTAGAAGCCTCCACGCGATGATTGACAGCAGCCGCATACGAGGAGGGGGGCGCGCAGCTTGTTCCTGATTCAAGAAGTTCGCTGCTTGAGTTAAGGGGCTGGGCTAGGCTTGGGCTGGGTCTGGGCATGGTCCAGGGTGGGTGAGGGTCCAAGGTGATCACTGGTTCAGGGGCTAGAGGAGTCCTAAGGGGGCTGGGAGTCTTGTAGCCTGAGTGATAACATGAGTGCGTGTAGCTTCTGTGTACTTCAGGTGGGTTGTGCGTGAGTTAAGTGGCATGGCTGGTCTGGGCAAGGTCTGTGCTTGGTCCAGGGAAGGTTAGGGTCGTGTGGGCTCGGTGGTGGCTCGGCTGGGAGAGTCCTAGTTGGGTTAGGAGTCCTATTGCATCAAGGAACACACACACACAGCATGCAGAATTTTGGGTCTCGGTTCCAGGGAGTTTGAGCGAGCTAGGGGCTTGTTTTTTGGGCTGGGATTGGTCAGTAGGGTCCCTAGATGGGTTGGCTAGGTTTTGGCTCAAGGTGGCTCGGCGTGGCTCGAGTAAATTGGGAGATGGCTCGGTAGGTTCGTTAGTGTGTCAAAACGAAAATTAAAGAAGGAAAAATTGAGCCATGGGTCCACGGGTGTGGCTATGACTGGGAAGGGTAGAATAATAGTAAAAATGCTATGTTTAAAATTTGGGATCAAAATAATGAGTTTTGGATTTATTCGGGATTTAATCGCCACACGAAACGCTAATTAACGAGTTAATTGAAACGCCTAGTTTAAGCCTTATAAAATTATGAAAATTAGGGTTAAGCTTAAATAATTATTAGAAGTCTAAGTTTTAATTTGGGAATTTATATTATAGTTTGATTTTTCGGGATTAAAACACCGTCAAAATAATTAAGAAAAGATAATTGGAAAAAGTCTAACATTTAGGCAAATAAAATTATGGAAAAATTCACGTAACTTAAATAATTATTTGGGACATGTAGAGTCATGAAATCAAGAAAAAAGTCGAAAACGTAAAATGTCGAGTCCAGGGGTAAAACGATTTTTACACCTAGAAATTAGTAAAGGTCATGGCAGTGCCCTGAATGCTATTTTATGAAAATATGATTATTTTTAAATGTTTATGAATTGTTCATGATTAAATGATGATTTTTAAATGTCTAAGGGATTTTTATGATTTAAGAAGACATTTAAAATACATGTTGCATGCTTGGTTTCAAAAATGAAAAACGTAATGATATTCATGATTTTCTAAAGTGATGTGAATGAAAAATGTTGAAGGATGTGAAATAATTGTGACTAATTCGTTAATGTTGGCGACGTCGTGAGGGTTATGGTCCCAGTGGGAGCCCGACGATCGTGTTTCCATCATTGCGAATATGTGGTAACGGATATGTGGTAACGGTTTTGTGGTAACGGAAGAATGGAATATCGGGAGGGGAAAAGGCCCCAGAGGGAGCTTATTTATGGGAAAAGGCCCGAGGGAGGCCCCGACGATCGTATTTCTATTCAATCATGATAGGCACGGCCCAGTTGACCGGTGAGAGTGTTGCTGGTGTCCCCGCCGCCCAGTACTGTGGTTTTATGTAGATGGATCCATCGACCCTCATGAGCATGATCAGGAAAGTCACAATTAACGATCTGAATTCAAAAAGAAAAGGATAAAAAAAGAAAATGTTCATGATTATGTTTAAGGTTTTATGTCATGTCATGTTGAGGAAAAGGAAATTCATGTTTGCATGTCATGAAAATATTTATGTTTAAAGTTTTATGCATCATGAAAATGTTTACGAAAATGTTTATGTTTATGCATCTTCATGAAAACGATATTTTAAGTACAAGTATTTTTCACCGTTATATGTTGACTGTATTACGTATTACTCGTTATAAAGATTATGGTGTGTTGAGTCTTTAGACTCACTAGGTGTGATGGATGCAGGTGGTATTGAGGTAGGACTTGATGAGTGATTTGACTGGACTGAAGGCGCACACAACTTGAGGACCAGCGCTACATTTTCCGCATTACGTTTATGATTACTGATTTAAGTTAAAGATTTTTAAGATTATTTATTTATGCATTTGAGAGATTTTTGAGAGGTTAGTATGGCTATTTTTTCAAATTATTGCTTTTTAGGTTTGGTAAAATGTTTGACGATTTTATGCTTTAAAATATTTTCCTTTGGATTTTAAATAGCAGTGGATGGTTATTTTTAAAATGATGTCAAAAATTTTTTTATGTTCGGCCGATGCTAGTGGTTTAGCAATGATTCGTAAAGGGGTGTGTGCCACCATCAGCCGGGGAAGATCAGTCGTCAAGCCTCAACTTGTAGTTTAAATGCTTTATGTGATTTTAAGATGTACCTGCATAAGTACATAAATTATATGTTTACGTCACATGTTTATTAGCTGCATGATAATATATGTTTTTATGCATTAGAATTTTTATACGTGATACGATATGAATTAAAAATTATTTGATTTCAACGCATGTTGGCTTTGTGGTGGAATTGGACGATGTTGATTTTGGGTTTTATTATTAATGTCTACTTTTGGACTATAAGTTAATCGTGAATATTATGAACGCTTTTGGGACACGTAGATTTTATAAGAAAATATTATGATTCATGGTTACTAGTTGAATTAATTTTTGGGAATTAGACGTAAGGAATGATGATTTAAGGATTTGCAACGAATTTGAGAGTAAGAAAATGTATAAATTGGGATTTTAAGTTTTGATGAAAGGTAAATTAGGTTATAGCAAATGATTTTGGGTAAATAAGTTTAAATTATCGAAATTTATGTTATGGGAAACCCGTAGAGGAGAATTAAGAATGTTAAGAGCTTATGGGTTAATCGTAGGATTTTCGAAATTAAGGATCAATTAAGATAATTTTGAGGAAATTAAGAATTTATTTTTGCAATTGCTAAGGAATTTGGGGACTAGTTTAGTAATAAGCGATAATTTGATGGTTTAATTGGTAGGAATTTTCGATGATTTGGGCTCGTAAGAATATTTTGAACCTTGGGATATCTTGGATATAGTGTTATAAGAAATGGTAATCATGAGTTTTTAAGGATGAATCAATATTAAGCTTGAAAATCTAAGTGTTAGCGGATGTGTTTGAGATTTTAAGATTGAAATTTGATAAGTTGATGATATTTTGGGTATAAAATAAGGAAAGTAATACACGATAAGCAGGATTATCCATCTTTTAATATTGGGAATTGCAAAAAATTTAAATTCGAGGTAATAGTAATAGCACTAAGTCATTTGGGGTCTTTTAAGTTGCAAGTTGAAAATAAGGATTTAGAAGGAAAATTTAATTGGGATCAAGGAGACGTAAGGACATTCTAGAACTTAAGTTTTATCAGAGTAGCGCAGCGGAAACGTGGGTTTTTGGGATCCTAGAACTAAGTCTAAACTTTGGGTTATTAAGGATAAGCAAATTTCGATGACGAAATTCAATTTAAGGGAGGAAGATTGTAACGCCCCGAAAATTTGAAGGTCCAACGCGAACAACATGCATTTGAATTATTAAATTCCCCTGTATTTTATTTAATTGTTTTAATTGCATGAATTAATTTTGTTGGGCATTTGACATGTTTAAAATATATCTTCTACATGGTTGCATTAAATGTCTTTTCTAAAAGTATCGAGTTGCGATCGAGGAACGGGGACCGAAAGGGCGGAAAAATGTCAAATTTTTTATTAAATAATTGTTTTTATTATTTAAAATATGATTGATGCGTTTATTATTTTTAGAAACTAAGGAGTTTGGAGTGTGAGTGTATACGTCAAGACGTAAATTTTATCGGGGTTGGGTTTTTTCAACTAAAATACGAATTTTTTTGGGCAACCCGGCTAATAAAGTTACAAACTTATTTAAGCAAAATTATTTTTAATATTTTAATTAAGCAATATTGGCCTAATCTACATACTTATATGGGCCTAAGATTGGTTAGTGTTTTAATTATCTATTTAAAGTGCAAAACCCCTTCACTTGGCATCTAGATCACACGGGCCACACCTCTTTCAAATTCAGAAACTCCTCCTTTCATCATCATACACGCACACACTCACAATGGAAGAAGGAATTTTCAGAAATTCAAGGGAACTTCATAGCCTCGTCTCCTCGTCCGTTCTTCGTCGTCAACGGATATTCGAGCGTATATAACGCAAAGGCACGCCATATTCTCCTTTTACTCATCCATCTCACCATAGTATTTGTTTAAATGTGTTTTGCATGAAAAAAACAAGTGACATGTTATTTATTTTCGTTTTTTTCATCATAGAATTTTTGAAGCTTGGGTTTGTTCCAAATTCATGTTTTTATTTTGTTTAAGGGGCTGCCATGGATAGGGTATTAATATAGAATGATTTATAGCCAAAAAAACATGATAAATAATAAGGAGATATGAAGCTGGAACCGAAGGGGAAAAGCTAGAGCAGAGCCGTGAGTTTGTGGAGTCTTGTGTGCATGTGGTGCTTGAGGGGGCTTGTTGGTTTGCATGGGGCTGCGGCTTGGTAGGGGCTGGGCTAGGTGGTCTGGACGGTGGCCAAGGATGGTCCAGTGAGGGTTAGGAAGGGCTGGGCTCAGTGGTTGCCTGGGTAGAAGCCTCCACGCGATGATTGACAGCAGCCGCATACGAGGAGGGGGGCGCGCAGCTTGTTCCTGATTCAAGAAGTTCGCTGCTTGAGTTAAGGGGCTGGGCTAGGCTTGGGCTGGGTCTGGGCATGGTCCAGGGTGGGTGAGGGTCCAAGGTGATCACTGGTTCAGGGGCTAGAGGAGTCCTAAGGGGGCTGGGAGTCTTGTAGCCTGAGTGATAACATGAGTGCGTGTAGCTTCTGTGTACTTCAGGTGGGTTGTGCGTGAGTTCAAGTGGCATGGCGGTCTGGGCAAGGTCTGTGCTTGGTCCAGGGAAGGTTAGGGTCGTGTGGCCTCGGTGGTGGCTCGGCTGGGAGAGTCCTAGTTGGGTTAGGAGTCCTATTGCATCAAGGAACACACACACACAGCATGCATAATTTTGGGTCTCGGTTCCAGGGACTTTGAGCGAGCTAGGGGCTTGTTTTTCGGGCTGGGCTTGGTCAGTAGGGTCCCTAGATGGGTTGGCTAGGTTTTGGCTCAAGGTGGCTCGAGCGTGGCTCGAGTAAATTGGGAGATGGCTCGGTAGGTTCGTTAGTGTGTCAGAAACGAAAATTAAAGAAGGAAAAATTCAGCCATGGGTCCACGGGTGTGGCTCATAACTGGGAAGGGTAGAATAAATAGTAAAAATGCTATGTTTAAAATTTGGGATCAAAATAATGAGTTTGGATTTATTCGGGATTTAATCGCCACACGAATCGCTATTTAACGAGTTAATTGAAACGCCTAGTTTAAGCCTTATAAAATTATGAAAAATTAGGGTTAAGCTTAAATAATTATTAGAAGTCTAAGTTTTTAATTTGGGAATTTTATATTATAGTTTGATATTTTTCGTGATTAAAACACCGTCAAAATAATTAAGAAAAGATAATTGGAAAAAGTCTAACATTTAGGCCAAATAAAATTATGGAAAAATTCACGTAAACTTAAATAATTATTTGGGACATGTTAGAGTCATGAAATCAAGAAAAAAGTCGAAAACATAAAATGTCGAGTCCAGGGGTAAAACGATCTTTTTACACCTAGAAATTAGTAAAGGTCATGGCAGTGCCCTGAATGCTATTTTTATGAAAATATGATTATTTTTAAATGTTTATGAATTGTCATGATTAAATGATGATTTTTAAATGTCTAAGGGATTTTTATGATTTTAAGAAGACATTTAAAATACATGTTGCATGCTTGGTTTCAAAAATGAAAAACGTAATGATATTCATGATTTTTCTAAAGTGATGTGAATGAAAAATGTTGAAGGATGTGAAATAATTGTGACTAATTCGTTAATGTTGGCGACGTCGTGAGGGTTATGGTCCCAGTGGGAGCCCGACGATCGTGTTTCCATCATTGCGAATATGTGGTAACGGATATGTGGTAACGGTTTTGTGGTAACGGAAGAATGGGAATATCGGGAGGGGAAAAGGCCCCAGAGGGAGCTTATTTATGGGAAAAGGCCCAGAGGGAGCCCCGACGATCGTATTTCTATTCGAATCATGATAGGCCACGGCCCAGTTGACCGGGTGAGAGTGTTGCTGGTGTCCCCCGCCGCCCAATACTGTGGTTTTATGTAGATGGATCCATCGACCCTCATGAGCATGATCAGAAAAGTCACAATTAACGATCTGAATTCAACAAAAGAAAAGGATAAAAAAAAAGAAAATGTTCATGATTATGTTTAAGGTTTTATGTCATGTCATGTTGAGGAAAAGGAAATTCATGTTTGCATGTCATGAAAATATTTATGTTTAAAGTTTTATGCATCATGAAAATGTTTACGAAAATGTTTATGTTTATGCATCTTCATGAAAACGATATTTTAAGTACAAGTATTTTTCACCGTTATATGTTGACTGTATTACGTATTACTCGTTATAAAGATTATGGTGTGTTGAGTCTTTAGACTCACTAGGTGTGATGGATGCAGGTGGTATTGAGGTAGGACTTGATGAGTGATTTGACTGGACTGAAGGCGCACACAACTTGAGGACCAGCGCTACATTTTCCGCATTACGTTTTATGATTACTGATTTAAGTTAAAGATTTTTAAGATTATTTATTTATGCATTTGAGAGATTTTTGAGAGGTTTAGTATGAGCTATTCTTTTCAAATTATTGCTTTTTAGGTTTGGTAAAATGTTTGACGATTTTATGCTTTAAAATATTTTCCTTTGGATTTTTAAATAGCAGTGGATGGTTATTTTTAAAATGATGTCAAAAATATTTTATAGTTCGGGCGATGCTAAGTGAGATTTAAAAAAAAAAATTCTAGTACTTTTAAAGCAATAAAAAGAGCAGGACGTTTCAGGATGGGCCAAGGATAGTGGGCCCATCCATGGGGGTATCACCAGTCTCCCCTCCTGAGTCAAACTGAATCGTAGGTTCAAAGTTCGATTAATTGGGTTGTCCTCGATTTATCAGCGATGAAGGCATACCATGTTAGAGAAATTTACTTTGTTTGTCGTTAACGAACGATGTTTACCGCAGCGAAAATTACGGGGATCGATCTGTAAATATAGAGTGAGTGTAGAACCCGTAAATTAGACTACGTATAAGCCATGCATAATTCTAGTATTTTAAATTAAAATGATTTAGTTGCATGAATATTTAAATGCTTTTCTTTAAAGTTAATTATTTTATGCAGTAGTTTAAATTTTTATCTTTTCAGTTAATTCAGTGAGCCCGGACTGGAGTTGGAGTTTTGAGATAGAATTTAAGATTTAAGAAATTATTCCCAGAGTTTATTTTAACTAGCTAATAAGTTGATTTAAGTTAAAAGGAGGTTTAAGTAATTATTTAAGTAACTTGAGGTGAGTAGGGAATAAGTTCATTTAGGTTCCATAATTAAGGTGTTAATTCACTAAATTATTTAAAGGATAGGTAAGGCTCTAAAGGTTTAAAAATTTACTAACTAAACAATATTTTCCCCTCCATTTATTTGATGATTTTCGGCCACCTCCTTAGTGATTAAGCAATTCCTTGCCAACTCACCTTTGACCATTTCCTTGTTATTTATTAGTAGGATAATCCCTTCATTTTTTTATCACCATTTAATTAATAATCAACTTTATCCTAGCCTTTTTTAGCATGGTAGAATCGGTCACATGATCCCCCAACAATACCTTGATATCAAACAAATTCAAATTTCAAAAAGAGGTAGACTTGGTGTTGCCATCCCTCTTATATTGCAACCCCTTCTCCTCACTCTCCTAACCACCATTTCCTCTGCCCCATCACCGAAATTTTGAGAGCTATTCACTGTAAAAAACGTGAGCATCATAGCAAGAATTAGGAGAGAAAACCGAGAAAGAAAACAAGGTAGCAAAGCGCTCCGTCTCCTCCGCACCGCGTCGTTGCGTTTTGTTCGTTTTCTTTTCAAAACGAAACCAGGCATGTTTATATTTTCCTTGCTCTTCAATCAAGTCATATTAACACTTTTAAACATTATATGATCATCATTTCCATGGCATAACCGAAATATATCAGAAACTTTTCAAAAATGAAAGATGCAGATTTTCGGCCTTCCTTGTGCTTCTCACGGTTCACTTGTTTTTGGTGTTTCAGGTGGATGGCTCGTGTCCAGGCTCCCAAGGCTGCTCCTAGGCATGTACTAGGACATGTTAGAAACACATTTGTCCATTGGTTCTAGCCCCATACCCACTGGAATCCAGAAATGATAGCAACTTCCCCATGAGTGTCATATTGTGTCCGATTTTTCTGTCATGTTGCTGTCAAGGGGAATTGTCTGATCTTGGCTGCCCTAAGGGCCTATAGCCATGGTTAGAACACTTCCCTAACATGTCTAAGACGTGACCAAGTTGCCCTTTTGAGGCTTGGTCCATGGTTGCATCGGTTTTTAAATCAAAACACAAGACAGCCCCTTCCCCCTTCGACCTTCTCATTTTACAGCAAGTGTAACATTCGGTTTTGTGGAATGGTGTGGATCTTGGTTGGCCTATGACCCTTAGCCATGGTTCATACCATACCTCTAGATGTCTAGATCGTGCCATGGTCAATCAAATGGCCACTGGAACGACACGAGACAGCAAACGAAGCAAAACACCCACGCATGCAAGGGTGCTCTCGGGTGGGACTTTCGGTTGGTTTTGGGTGTGGTGCGAATTGTGGCTGGCCTAGGGCCCTTAGCCATGGTTCAAATCATTCCTTAGGATTTTGGTAAGAGGTTTTGTCAGTGGTTCAAGCCTCAATGGCCATTAGCTTTGCAAACGACGCAAGGAAACCTAAGCACAACTGTTGTATTTTTTGGACAACAACTTGCTGCTTCGGTTCAGTGGCTCGTTCGAGTTCTTGGTTGGCTTTTATCCTATGGCCTTGGACTGGACAGTGCCTCATCAAGTTGTGAAGGTCATTTTTTTGGCCGTTCATGATTCAGATCATTTAAGAGGTCGTACGAGAAATTAAGGTGCGATGTGCCAAATTGACTCTCGAAAGAGCGTTTCATGTTTTGGCCTCCATTCACCAAAATTTCGGCCCTTATCATTTTAGGAGCATTATTTCATCATTTTAAGTGTATTTTAATCATGACTAAATGATGGATCTGTGTTGTTTCGGGTTGGCACGGAGTCATGATTAAATACGAAGTCGTTGGGCGTAATTGTCTCGTTTTTGGATTCAATTACAAAGTTTGGTCAAGAAAATCATTTGCATATTTTTCATGTTAAATTTTGGTTGCATCGAGCCTGGGAACGATCCAATCCATGTGGTAAAATAATACATGATATTTCATTATGCCAGTTAATTATATTACGTGCATAAAAATATAAAATATTCATTTTTGAGATTTATGCGATATTGCTTGTGGGCATTTCACTATCATGGGAGCATTGTATTATCCGGTCGCCAGTTACCGGTCAGTTCAGTTATGTACCACCCAGTATACTGAGGCATTAGTCTGATCAGACGTTCATTATTTCACCCGGTCGCCAGTTACCGGTCAGTTCAGTTCAGTTCAGTTCAGTGCAGGGGCCACTTGTGTAGACCATAATCTCAACAAAAAATTATTACATGTTATTTTATTACAGGGCTCCAGGGAGCAAACATTTTCACTGTGATTTTCAGTTCAGTTATGCACGTATTATAATTGCTCATGACAAGTTATTTTCACATTATGCCTCATGACATGATATTTTTACTCCCATGCAATTTTACTATATTATTTACTCGTTATTTACGATATATGCATGTTGAGTCTTTAGGCTCACTAGACTTGATTGTTGTAGGTACTGATGATGTCGGGGCCGAGGGCGGGGATCAGTGAGCTAGCTTGGGTCAGCAGTAGTGGAACCCGAGGACCTCATTTACAACACTTGCCATTTTTATGCTCAAACATTTTTATCAGTTGTTGGATTACTTTACTTGTTATTTTGCGAGCAATAACTTCTTCTGCTGCTATTTTTAAACATTAAACTTGATTTATCAGTTTATTTTGTGAATGAGGCATTTTTAATTATTTTAAAAAGAAAATTTTTAATTTTTCCGCAAATTTTCAAACACGAATTTTCGGGCCATTATAGCTGGTATCAGAGCAATGGTTCTGTAAAGGGTTGTACTACTACTGACCACGAGAAGCTCATGAAGTCACGTATTCGGTCTGTAAGTTTTACATTTACGCATTTTATTCAAAGCATGAATTATTTAACAGCATGTTTTCATGAATTATTTTACGTCCAGATTTTTATTGTTCAGTATTAAAATTTAAATAAATTATGGAATTATGCATGTTGGTTACGTATGGGTTATGTATGGAACAGTATGCCCCCAAGATGCATTCTCGAGCGCACTAGAAATGATGAGTCTCGCCATGAGGACAGGGAGGAGCAGAGGCAGGAGAGAGATTTACCACCTCCACCTCCACCTGACATGAGTGCCCAGATGCTAGCTGGGATGACTCAGTTCTTCGCACAGTTTGCAGGGAACCATGCTGTGGCGACCAGGCCGACAGGGCCCGAGGCTGTCTATGAGAGATTCATGAAGATGCGTCCTAAGGAGTTTTCAGGGACGGCGGACCCCATGATTGCCGAGGGCTGGATCAAGTCCCTCGAGGTTATCTTCGAGTTCATGGAGCTTGGAGATGCAGACAGAGTCCGATGTGCCACATATTTATTCGGAGGAGATGCCCGCTTATGATGGGAAGGAGCATCAGTAGCCCTGAACTTGGCTACACTGAGTTGGGCGCGCTTCACGGAGGTATTCTACTCCAAATATTTCACTGAGGAAGTGCGCACCAGGTTGACCACTGAGTTTCATGAGCCTGAGAGAGGGAGATCTGACTGTTACGGAGTTCATCCGTAAGTTTGAGAGGGGTTGTCATTTTGTGCCCCTGATCGCGAATGATGCTAAAGCCAAGTTGATGCATTTTCTGGTGGGTCTACGGCCGATCTTGCGCCGTGATGTTAGGGTGTCTGACCCTACTACTTATGAGGTCGCCGTCTCCAAAGCTCTAGCCGCAGAAAAGGATAAGCGTGATATCGAGAGAGATCGCCAGGGCAAGCGCCCAGTCCAGGTACCACACCGCCCTCCTCCTCAGCAGCATCAATAGCAGAACAAGAGGCCTTTTCACGGGCCGCCTAGAAACAGAGGTCAGCAGCAGCAGCAGCAGCGGGGACGCCCAGCCCCGTGGACTTTTGAGCATCCAGTTTGCCCTAAGTGTTCACGTCGCCATCCTGGAGCATGTATGTTTGGCTCAGGGAAGTGTTACAAGTGTGGTAGTCCAGACTACTTACTTCTGCAGTGCCCTCAGAGGAATCTGCCTACCCAAGGCAGAGTTTTTGCTCTCCATGCCACGGAAACGAACCCGGAGACCATGCTTATGACAGGTACATTTAAGCTTTAAGTTTACATTTGGGATTTAATGTTTTGGGAATCGGGATTGAGATCTTGAACTTAGAATTGCGATAGGATTGCATGCTCTACTCAGTCTTATTTCGGGAATTGGGTTAGAAGAACTTTGACCTTTGCATATCTATAAGTTAGTTCTTGTGATTATTGGGTTCAGCTTAGTATTCCAACCCTTCAGGGAGAATATTTATATCTGGTTCCGCTACGAAGGCCTTGATAGATTCTGGGGCCACTCACTCATTTATTTCGGAGGTATTCGCTAATTTTCTCAAAGTTAAGACCATCGGGCTAGATGTAGCCTATTGCCTATTCAGTAGTATTGCCTTCTGGTGAGAAAGATGTGATACGAATCCTCATACGAATGAAAGCAAACACGATTATTAGAATCGCGCCCTCAATTCAATATCGAACAAGGATCGATTGTGTTGTCCCGATCTTTTGAAACAAGCAAAGATTTGTGATATTCACCTCTAAGTGATTAACACTTAGCAACAAATATAAACGATGATAACAATCGAATTTCATACGAACCTTCAAAGAACTTGTTTTGACAATCCGTGCGAAAAACAATCGACAAACGCCACAAAGATGCAATCTTTGATAAGTTTGATTTTTGTGAAGAACAAAGCAAAATGCCTTGCAAATTTGAGAGAAACTCCTCAAAATATTTTTATCAATCTGAATTATGAATTGTTCATAGTGTTTACAATCATTAAATAGACAAAACAAAACAAGAAAAACAACATAAATCGTGTAAAAGTAGTAAACTAAGGTTGGCTAGCAAAGTTGACACGGCAGTGCACGCGGTGGCGCGTGAACTCGCGTTGTGGCGCGCCTTGTTCTGCATGTTCCAGCCTGTTGCGCGAGGTAGCGCCGAAACACGCGCAGGGACGCGCCTTGTTCTGCCCGTGCGCGCGGCAGCGCCGAAACACGCGCTGTGGTGCGCGGCTGTGCCGATTCATGCGCGCATGCGCGTGTGCGGCTGCGTCGCTTCTGGCGCGAGGGCGCGCATGCTGCTGTCCTCATGGTCTTTTAGCACTTGAATTACATTCCAAACACTTCCATCATTGTGTCCAAGTTCCTCAAGTTCCTCTAATTTAGACACCCCATTTATTGAACTTCCTTGGTAGTTCACCATGAATCCTTGATGTGATTCTTTAAACTTCTTGTTACGTCCCCTTGTTATAGGTCCTTCGTTATATTCTTTGTTGAACTCCACCACTTGCTTGAATATGCTTGATTCATCATCTTCAATCACAATCAAGCTTGAAATTCCAAAACAACAACGCCACTTAAATCTTCCCCCAAACATTTGCACACAGTGCCTAGCCAGATTCATATAAAGATGGCAGCTACCAATGTGATCCGAGACATAGATCTTGAGCTCCATGGCAACCTTGTTTATGCGGATATGATCGTGTTGCCAATACCAGAGTTTGACATCATCCTAACGATGGACTGGCTATTGCGGAACAGAGTTTTGATTGACTTCCAGCGGAGATCTGTTCTATTCCGACCGCCTGGAATGACGCAGTTCTTATTCGAGCCGGACAGGTACTTTCCTTTACCGCGCATTATTCCTTATGTCTAGGCTAGGAAGCTCATGCATAGAGGGTGTCAGGCATTTCTAGCGACCTTTGTATCTGTCCCTGAGGCACCCAGTTAGTCAGCCGTAGATATTCCGATTGTTAGAGACTTCTTAGACGTTTTCCTGAGGAGGTTTCTGGTATGCCACCTGAAAGAGAGGTGGAGTTTTCTATTGAGCTTATGCCAGGTACGGTCCCAATCTCCAAAACACCGTACCGACTAGCACCGACAGAGATGGCAGAGCTTAAGAAGCAGAATCAGGAACTTCGTGACAAGGAGTTAATTCGCCCGAGTTTTTCACCATGGGGCGCGCCAGTCTTATTTGTGAAGAAGAAGGATGGCTCTATGAGGCTTTGTATTGACTACCGGGAATTGAACATGGTTACAGTGAAAAACAAATACCCACTTCCGAGGATCGAGGATTTGTTTGACCAGTTGCAGGGAGCTTCGATATTCTCCAAGATAGATCTGCGTTCCGGTTA
Source organism: Primulina tabacum (assembly GCF_025594145.1). Lineage (NCBI taxonomy): Eukaryota > Viridiplantae > Streptophyta > Magnoliopsida > Lamiales > Gesneriaceae > Primulina > Primulina tabacum. The sequence goes on along the minus strand of NC_134555.1, from coordinate 22,415,592 downwards.
TCACCAGTTGAGGGTGAGAGATGCTGATGTTTCCAAGACTGCCTTCAGGACTCGTTATGGCCACTATGAGTTCCTTGTGATGCCGTTCGGTCTGACGAATGCGCCAGCGATCTTCATGGATCTCATGAATCACGTATTTCAGTCGTATCTTGACCAGTTTGTGATAGTATTCATAGACGACATTCTCGTCTACTCGAAGAATCAGGAGGATCACAGCAGACATCTGACCACAATGCTGCAGACCTTGCAAAAGCACAGGTTATTCGTAAAGTTCAGTAAGTGCGAATTCTGGTTAGAGAAGGTGGCGTTCTTAGGCCACATTGTTTCTAGCAGTGATATTGAGGTAGACCCAGCGAAAGTTGCCGCAGTCAGAGATTGGGTTGTGCCGCAGAATGCATCAGAGATCCGCAGTTTTCTTGGGCTAGCAGGATATTATCGGAAGTTCATTAAGGGATTCTCCTCTATTGCCGTTCCACTAACAAAGAAGAATGCTAAATTTGTGTGGAGCGAGGAGTGCCAGAAGAGTTTCGATACTTTGAAGCAAGCTCTTATCTCAGCACCAGTTTTGGCCATGCCGTCAGGCCCGGAGATTTTATTTTGTATACTGATGCTTCGAATCTCGGACTCGGCGCAATATTGATGCAGCATGGGAAGGTGATAGCATATGCTTCTCGACAGCTAAAAATCCATGAGAAGAACTACCCTACCCATGATCTAGAGTTGGCAGCCGTAGTATTTGCCCTAAAGATTTGGAGGCATTATTTGTATGGGAAGAAGTGCCAGATCTTTACAGACCACAAGAGCCTCAAGTATTTCTTTACGCAAAAGGAGCTGAACATGCGTCAGAGGCGTTGGTTGGAGCTTGTGAAGAATTATGACTGTGACATTAGCTACCACCCGGGTAAAGCTAATCTAGTTGCGGATGCATTGAGCAGAAAAGTCGCAATGATGGCTCATTTGACGATTCAGAGACCTCTTTAGATCGAGTACAGAGGTTTGATCTAGAGTCATATCCTCGAGGTAGAGTTCCCCGTCTATCTACCTTGACTATTCAGTCCTCTCTCCTTGACCGTATTCGCAGTGGTCAGTCAGCAGATGAGCAGTTAGCAAAGTGGAAACAGAGAGATGGGGCCAAGGGCAGTATCTTGTATTCAGTCAGCGACGGTATTGTGAGATACCGAGACAGGATGTGGGTTCCCAGCAGTGGTTCTATTCGAGTAGATATTCTATCAGAGGCCCACATGTCGCCGTACTCTATTCATCCAGGGAGTACGAAGATGTACCGAGATCTGTAGTCATTGTATTTGTGGCCTGGGATGAAGAAAGACATCAGACGATTTGTATCCGAGTGTCTGACTTGCCAGTTAGTGAAGGCGGAGCATCAGAGACCAGCAGGTTTGCTCAAGCCTCTTCCTATTCCCGAGTGGAAGTGGGAGAATGTTACCATGGACTTTGTGATCGGATTGCCGAAGTCAGTCAGAGGGTCAAATGCTATCTGGGTGATTGTAGATCGTCTTACCAAATCAGCACACTTCTTGCCTATTAAGGCGACTTTCACCATGATTAAGTATGCAGAGTTGTATATCCGGGAGATACTCCGACTTCATGGTATTCCAGTTTCTATCGTATCTGACAGAGATCCCAGATTCACTTCCTCATTTTGGAAGAGTTTGCATTCGACTATGGGTACGAAGTTGCTGTTTAGCACAGCTTTCCATTCTCAGACAGATGGTCATTCAGAGCGAGTTATTCAGATCTTGGAGGATCTTCTCCGTGCTTGTGTCATGGATTTCTCTAGGAGTTGGGAGTCGAACTTGCCATTAGTAGAGTTCACCTATAACAACAGCTTCCAGTCGTCTATTGGTATGGCTCCGTATGAAGCACTGTATGGCCGCAAGTGTAGATCTCCTGTTCATTGGGATGAAGTAGGAGAGAGAGCAGAGTTGGGTCCGAAGATCATTCAGCAGGCTGCCGATGTAGTAGTCAAGATCCGTGATAGGATGAGGACTGCTCAGAGTCAACAGAAGAGTTATGCAGATCAGAGGAGGAAAGATCTAGAGTTTGCCGTTGGCGACCATGTCTTTGTGAAGGTAGCACCTATGAAGGGTGTCATGCGGTTCGGAAAGAAAGGGAAGCTCAGTCCGAGATTCATTGGACCATTTGAGATCCTCGACAGAGTAGGGACACTAGCTTATCGTGTGGCTCTTCCGCCGAATCTGGCCGGAGTACACAATGTGTTCCACGTCTCTATGCTGAGGAAGTATATGGCGAATCCTTCGCATGTCTTGAACTTTGAGCCATTGCAGCTTACTCCGAACCTATCTTATGAGGAGAGATCAGTGCAGATCATAGACCGGCAAGAGAAGAAGCTTCGGAAAAAATAGTAAAGCGAGTCAAAGTCAAATGGCTCAACCATTCAGAGGAGGAAGCTACGTGGGAGTCTGAGCCAGAGATGAGGAGTCGGTACCCCGAGTTATTCGGTAAGTTTTAATTTCGAGGACGAAATTTCTTTTCAGGGGGGGTGGAGGGGAGAGTTTTAGAACTCGTAAATTAGACTACGTATAAGCCATGCATAATTCTAGTATTTTAAATTAAAATGATTTATTTGCATGAGTATTTAAATGCTTTTCTTTAAAGTTAATTATTTTAGCAGTAGTTTAAATTTTTATATTTTCAGTTAATTCAGTGAGGCCGGACTAGAGTTGGAGTTTTGAGATAAAATTTAAGATTTAAGAAATCATTCCCAGAGTTTATTTTAACTAGCTAATAAGTTGATTTAAGTTAAAAGGAGGTTTAAGGAATTATTTAAGTAACTTGAGGTGAGTAGGAAATAATTTCATTTAGGTTCCATAATTAAGGTGTTAATTCACTAAATTATTTAAAGGATAGGTAAGGCTCTAAAGGTTTAAAATTTACTAACTAAACAATATTTTCCCCTCCATTTATTTGATGATTTTCGGCCACCTCCTTAGTGATTAAGCAATTCCTTGCCAACTCACCTTTGACCATTTCCTTGTTATTTATTAGTAGGATAATCCCTTCATTTTTTTTATCACCATTTAATTATTAATCATCCTTATCCTAGCCTTGTTTAGCATGGTAGAATCGGTCACATGACCCCCCAACAATACCTTTATATCAAACAAAGTAAAATTTAAAAAAGAGATAGACTTGGTCTTTCCATCCCTCTTATATTGCAACCCCTTCCCCTCACTCTCCTAACAACCATTTCCTCTCCCCCATCATCGAAATTTTGAGAGCTATTCAGTGTAAAAAACGTGAGCATCATAGCAAGAATTAGGAGAGAAAACCGAGAAAGAAAACAAGGTAGCAAAGTGCTCCGTCTCCTCCGCGCCGCGTCGTTGCGTTTCGTTCGTTTTCTTTTCAAAACGAAACCAGGCATGTTTATATTTTCCTTGCTCTTCAATCAAGTCATATTAACACTTTTAAACATTATATGATCATCATTTCCATGGCATAACCGAAATATATCAGAAACTTTTCAAAAATGAAAGATGCAGATTTTCGGCCTTCCTTGTGCTCCTCACGGTTCACTTGTTTTTGGTTTTTCAGGTGGATGGCTCGTGTCCAGGCTCCCAAGGCTGCTCCTAGGCATGTACTAGGACATGTTAGGAACACATTTGTCCATTCGTTCTAGCCCCATACCCATTGGAATCTAGAAATGATATCAACTTCCCCATGAGTGTCATATTGTGTCCGATTTTTCTGTCATGTTGCTGTCAAGGGGAAGTGTCTGATCTTGGCTGCCCTAGGGGCCTATAGCCATGGTTAAAACACTTTCCTAACATGTCTAAGACGTGAACAAGTCGCTCTTTTGAAGCTTGGTCCATGGTTGCATCGGTTTTTAAATGAAAACACAAGAACAGCCCCTTCCCCCTTCGGCCTTCTCATTTTACAGCAAGTGTAACATTCGGTTTTGTGGAATGGTGTGGATCTTGGTTGGCCTATGGTCCTTAGCCACGGTTCATACCATAAATCTGAATGTCTAGATCATGCTATGGTCAATCAAATGGCCATTGGAATGACACAAGACAGCAAACGAAGCAAAACACCCACGCATGCATGGGTGCTCTCGGGTGGGACTTTCGGTTGGTTTCGGGTGTGGTGCGAATTGTGGCTGGCCTAGGGCCCTTATCCATGGTTCAAATCATTCCTTATGATGTTGGTAAGAGGTTTTGGTTGGTGGTTCAAGCCCCAATGGCCATTAGCCTCGCAAACGACGCAAGGAAACCAAAGCATAGCTGCTGTATTTTGTGGACAACAACTTGCTTCTTCGGTTCAGTGGCTTGTTCGAGTTCTTGGTTGGATTTTAGCCTATGGACTTGGACTGGACAGTGCCTCATCAAGTTGGGAAGGTCATGTTTTTGGCCGTTTGTGATTCGGATCATTTTAGAGGTCGTACGAGAAATTACGGTGCGATGTGCCAAATTGACTCTCGAAAGAGCGTTTCAGGTTTTTGCCTCCATTCACCAAAATTTAGGCCCTTATCATTTTAGGAGCATTATTTCATCATTTTAAGTGTATTTTAATCATGACTAAATGATGGATCTGTGTTGTTTCGGGTTGGCACGGAGTCATGATTAAATACGAAGTCGTTGGGCGTAATTGTCTCCTTTTTGGATTCAATTACAAAGTTTGGTCAAGAAAATCATTTGCATATTTTTCATGTTAAATTTAGGTCGCAGCGAGCCTGGGAACGATCCAATCCATGTGGTAAAATAATACAGGATATTTCATTATGTCAGTTAATTATATTACGTGCATAAAAATATAAAATATTCATTTTTGAGATTTATGCGATATTTGCTTGTGGCCATTTCACTATCATGGGAGCATTGTATTATCCGGTCGCCAGTTACCGGTCAGTTCAGTTATGTACCACCCAGTATACTGAGGCATTAGTCTGATCAGACGTTCATTATTTCACCCGGTCGCGAGTTACCGGTCAGTTCAGTGCAGGGGCCACTTGTGTAGACCATAATCTCAACAGAAAATTATTACATGTTATTTTCTTACAGGGCTCCAAGGAGCAAACATTTTCACTGAGATTTTCAATTCAGTTATGCACGTATTATAATTGCTCATGACAAGTTATTTTCACATTATGCCTCATGACATGATATTTTTATTCCCATGCAATTTTACTATATTATTTACTCGTTATTTACGATATATGCATGCTTAGTCTTTAGGCTCACTAGACTTGATTGTTGTAGGTACTGATGATGTCGGGGCCGAGGGCGGGGATCAGTGAGCTAGCTTGGGTCGGCAGTAGTGGAACCCGAGGACCTCATTTACAGCACTTGCCATTTTTATGCTCAAACATTTTTATCGGTTGTTGGATTATTTTACTTGTTATTTTGTGAGCAATAACTTCTTCCGCTGCTATTTTTAAACATTAAACTTGATTTATAGGTTTATTTTTTGAATAATGCATTTTAATTATTTTAAAAAGAAAATTTTTAATTTTTCCGCAAATTTTCAAACATGAATTTTCGGGCCATTATAGTGAGGGCGTGCAGAAATTTGGTCTGGGCTCTCCCTAAAAATATAGGTTCATTCCTCACTTCATTCTCACTTCTCCCACACAGAATTTTCTATGCAATTCACTCACCAGCTTTTCATCGCCTAATAACCGCACGCTCCCACATATACTCGCCTCACTTTGCCCAACCCCCTAGCCCTCGGCCAACCCCAGCGTGCCCCGCCGACCCTGCCATGCTCGCCCAGCGCCCGCACGAGCGCCTCCACCACGCTCGCCTGAGCGCCTCATCCTCGCCCAGCGCCCGAACGCCCAGGACGCCATCTCGCCACGCTCGCCCCCTCTTCCCTGCCACGCTCGCCCAGCGCCCGCACGAACGTCTCTGCCTCGCTCGCCCCTCGACCCTGCCACGCTCGCCCCGCGCTTGCCAAGCGCTCGCACGAGGCCTCCGCCATGCTCGTCCCTCTCCCTTGCCACGCTTGCCCGAGCGTCTAATCCATGCCCAGTGCTCGAGCGCCCCTGATGCCATCTCGCTACGCTCGCCCCTCGCCCCAGCTCGCCCCCTCGCCCCTGCCACGCTCGCCCTCGCCCACAGCCCTGCCGATCGCACCTCCGCCTACCGCGCGGACCCCTCGAGCAGCCTCCTCGCCTCGCCAAGCACGCGCAGCCCGCGCGTCTCCTGATCCCGCACACATCCTCTCCAGTGCGCCCCCAGCGTGCACACACTCTCCCTCGTCCACCCGAGCGCCTCACTCTCGCCACACTACAAGCTCGCCCCTCGCCCTCACCCACGCTAGCGCGCACGCCCGCATGCCAGCCGACGCTCGAGCCCTTGGCAGGCACGCCCTCGTGCTCATCACTTGCTCCCTCTCGCAATCCTATTCCTTGAGTATTCTTTCACGTCTCATTTGGGTCAGTTCTCTCCTTTTTCTGTTGATTATCCTTAAACTTATGTCTTCTTCTGATTCCGAGTCTAGTTCCGCAAGTGACTCCGAGAGGTTTAGCGAGTCTAGCGAGTCTATCAGGTCTAGCGGGTCTGACGAGAGTAGGACTTCCCTAGCAGATCCTGAATTTACCCTTGATTCTCATGAGGAGGAAATCACCACCCATAGCCCCCCTGGCAAAGAAGTTCGTCATGTGACCCAACAGATGAACATATCGAACGCCGATAGCTTATGGTACGGTCATTTGTCATCCCACATCTCTCATACTAGCGAGTCAAAACTTAGGACTTTGTGGCATATTTCTTCCTCTTATCAGATCATCATTCCTAGCCCAGAGGACCAGCCCTATCTAGCCCCTAAGGGCTGTTACACTTTCTTTCAGCACCATTTCGACACAGGCCTCCGCTTTCCCCTATGTGACTTCTTCCAGGAGCTGAGCAATTATTATCAAGTGCACCTAGGCCTGCTCACTCCTAATGCTCTCCGCTTGATAAGCTGTTTCGCTATGTTATTTCGGGCCCTAGACCTCCCTTTGAATTGCACCACTTTCTCCTACTTCTCAGTTCTGTCCAGATCAAAAGAATGACCTTTTTATGTGACTTCTCGGTCTAGCCATAAGCTTTTCGAAGGAGCTCCTAGTCATGTGAAGGACTGGAAAAATACTTCTTCTTTATCCAGCCACCTAAATAATTGACTTGTTATACCGATTGGTACTCTACTTTCACCAAGCCTAAGCTTTCCAAGGGTTACAAGAAAGATAAGGAGTATCTGCAGATAATGAGTGTACTAGGAGACCAATGCTTTGGCATTCCCCAACTTCTATCTGAAGATCTCATGTGCCATGCCGGGTTAAGTCCCGCAAAAATTAGGCTGAAGGAGGACACTGGTAGATATTCTCATCTCTTCACCCTTTTTGTCTCTCTTTTGCTTATTGTGTTCTTTGATAATATTTTAATTTGGTTCACTGTTTTTATTTGTAGGTGTTAGAATCATGAATGCCGCATTGCTTCGCGAGGCTGCAAAAAAAAAGGCTGGGTGTTCATTCTCCGCCCCCCAGAAGTCAGTCGTTCCAGCAGTCACGATGGGCACAAAGGGAGACTGTTATGCTGCTGAGAAGAAGAAAATAGGTTCGTTCTCTACTACTGCGAAGAGACCTGCTAGCTCCCCTACTACTGTGAAGAAGAAGGTAGGCTCATCCTCCTTCGCCCCAAAGCGAGCCTCCTCTCCACCTCCTCGAGCCAAGTCCCCTCCTCCATCTGGTAAGAAGAAGGCGTCCACTGATCCTTGCCCGTCAGCATGGTAAGCGCAAGATTTTTGAGATCTCAGTCGTATCTATATCTTCTCCAAAAGGGTCCAGGTCAGATGAAGGGCCTCCCCCTTCATCGAGGGTACATCCTCTATACACCCCGGATTTGGCCATCGTGGGGCGGGGTCCTACTCATTGGCTCAGAAGATAATGTATCAGTTTCCTTCCGACACGGATGCAACATTCTTGAGTTCACTGGGGTGGTCTGAACTCACTCCCCGGACATGCAGTAGTATCAATGAGGTATACTTCTTCTTCTAGTCTCTAGATTGATGTCCAATACATGTTTGATTTTCTTGTCGCCTTTTCTCTCTTGTCTACTTATTCAGGGCATGATGTACGTAGGGGAGTTGGTTGAGCACGCTAACGCCACTCGATCTAGCGCCTGCCAAGACTTACGCGAGGGCAATGCTCTTCGTGAACAGCTCGAAGTTACTATTGACGAGATGAAAGTGACGCATGCTAAGGAGCTTTCGGAGTCCTAAGCTCGAGGTGACGAGCTTCTGAAGGAGAAACATGAGCATCAGCGGCGGACAGAGGACCACGCGAAGGAGAACCAGAGGCTAAAGGAAGAGTTAAAGAATGCTCGAGCTGAAGCAGCACGAATCCGTAGGGACCTCAAAGACGCCAAGGCGCAACATGCTTCCGAAGCCTCTTCATTCAAGGAAGAATTACTCAAGTTCGAGGAGTTCAACGAGATCTGCGCCCCTAAAGCTTATCATTTCCTGGAGGTGGGTTTCGAGGGTGCAGTCGGCCTCTTCAAGGCTCATGGCTATCCTCCGCCAGGCGCCCCTACTGACTTCATCGACATTGAGGGTTTCATAGCGATTTTCCCACCCGATTCTTAGACCGAGCTCCTTTACTTATGTTATTTTTTCATTTACACAGACATTGTATGCCTTTGGGCCATATTCTGTTATTTTCTGTACTGCTTTACTTTTCATATTATTATGGGACTATGGATATTATGACATTTATATCTCTCCTTTTGCGCACTTTTGGTATGTACTAAATCGTTTTCTGCCATACTGAGTATTTTGCGTTTGCATTCACTGCTTCTTCTGAATTTATCTCAGATGTTTTTAAACCACTATGGTGAATAAAATCGATAGAGTGCGAATTCCTCTGCTAGGCGATGCCTTATTATGAAAATAAAAGTTCAACGCCCTAGCTCTAGAAAATAAAAATTCAACATCCCCACCCTCTAACTCCTCTGCTAGGTGATACCTTAGCAGGAAAATAAAAACTCATCATCCTTGCCCTCTAACTTCTATGCTAGGCCATGCCTTAGCAGGAAATTAAAAATTCAACACCCTCGCTCTCTAACTCCTTTGCTAGGTGATACGTTAGCAGGAAAATAAAAATTCAACACCCACACCCTTTAACTCCTTTGCTAGGCGATACCGTAGCAGGAAAATAAAATTTTTCTCTTCTTCCCAACTCTGCTCCTCTACTAGGCACAGCCTTAGTAGGAAAATTTAATTTTTCTCCTCTTCTCTGCTCCCCAACTCTGCTCCTCTACTAGGCACATCCTTAGTAGGAAAATTTAATTTTTCTCCTCCACTCTGCTCCTCTACTAGGCGATGCCTTAGTAGGAAATTTAATTTTTTTCCTCCACTCTGCTCTTCTACTAGGCGATGTCGTAGTAGAAAAATTTAATTTTTGTCCTGCACTCTGCTCCTCTACTATAGGATGTCTTAGTAGGAAAATAACATTTTTTTCTCTTCTTCGCCTCTGCTCCTCTACTAGGCGATACCTTAGTAGGAAAAATAAAATTTCTCCCCACCCAAACTCTGCTCCTCTACTAGGCGATGCCGTAGTAAGAAAATTTAATTTTTCTCCTGCACTCTGCTCATCTACTAGGCGATGCCTTAGTAGGAAACTTTAATTTTTCTCCTCCACTCTGCTCCTCTACTAGGCGATGCCGTAGTAAGAAAATTTAATTTTTCTCCTGCACTCTGCTCATCTACTAGGCGATGCCTTAGTAGGAAACTTTAATTTTTCTCCTCCACTCTGCTCCTCTACTAGACGATGCCTTAGTAGGAAAATAAAATTTATTCTCCTCTTCCCAACTCTGCTCCTCTACTAGGCACAGCCTAAGTAGGAAAATAAAATTTTTCTCCTCCACTCTGTTCCTCTACAAGGCGATGCCTTAGTAGAAAAATAAAATTTTTTCTCTTCTTCCCAACTCTGCTCCTCTACTAGGCACAGCCTAAGTAGGAAAATAAAATTTTTTCTCTTCTTCCCAAATCTGCTCCTCTAGTAGGCAATGCCTTAGTAGGAAAATAACATTTTTTCTCTTCTTCGCCTCTGCTCCTCTACTAGGCGATGCCTCCTTAGTAGGAAAATTTAATTCTTATCACCAACAATACAACAACATTCATGAACTTGAAAAGAAAAACTTGATTTTATTGAATTCCCACGGATTACATAGAAAAATTCAGAAAATAAAATACATTAACGATAGAATCAAGAATAATACTTCCTAAGGTGATAAGCATTTCAAAGCCTCTTCAAAGCCTTGCCTTGCGCATTCTCCAAGTAATAGGCTCCAGAGCTCAACCTCTCGATCACTTTGAAGGGACCCTCCCACTTTGGGTCCAACTTTCCTCTCTACTCTTCTTGCACCTTCCTCAGGACCAAGTCACCTACCTAGAAGTTTCTCTGAATGACTCTCCGATTATAAGACTGTGCAACGCGGTTCTTATAAGCTTCCATGTGAATGCTGGCAGCCTCTCTCTTTTCTTCCAAAAGATCAAGGTCAATAGCACGTCTTGCACCATTGTCCTTGTCATAAAACACTACCTTTGCCGATTCCAATCCAATCTCAGCCGGGAGCACTGCTTCATTACCGTAGACCAAACTGATAGGAGTTTCTTTGGTTCCTTCTCTCGGAGTGGTTCGGTATGTCCATAGGACACTTGATAGCTCATCCACCCAATTGCCCTTAGCTTTGCCAAGACGAACCTTTAGACCCTGCACCAGCGTCCGATTAGTCACCTCCACCTGACCATTACTCTACGGGTAAGCTACAGAGAGGTAAAGACTTGTTGGATCTTCATCTATTTACATCAAGCTTGGATCTTGGCCCCTTGGAACTGTCTCCCATTATCATATATCAGCCTCCTAGGTACCCCGTACCTGCATACTATACTCTTCCACAAGAACTTCAGGACGTCATTCTCAGTGATTCTGGCCAAAGGCTCTACTTCCACCCATTTTGAAAAATAGTCAACTGCTACCAATAGGAACTTCTTCTGAGCAGGAGCTATAGGAAAAGGTTCCACAATATCCATTCCCCACTGGTCAAAAGGACAGGCGGCCGTGACAGGCTTCATCATTGCGGCCGGCCGGTGATGCAACCGGGCATGACGTTGACAGCTATCACAAGACATCACTAACTCTTGAGCATCATGCATCACTGAGGGCCAAGAATAACCGGCGAGCAGCACCTTCCTCGCCAACGCGTAAGCCCCTAAATGATTTCCACAACATCCCTCGTGAACTTCTCGGAGCACATAGTCAGCCTCTTGATAACTCAAGCACCGAAGAAGCGGCCCTGCAAAAGACGTTCTAAACAACACTTCTCCGACTATCACATAGCATGAACATCTTATCTTCAACTTACGAGCTTCCCTGGGGTTATCAAGAAGCTTTCTCTCTTTTAGGTAATCAATTATGCCAGTCCTCCAATCCTCCTCCTCCTCCTCAACTGCGGGCGAACTCGTGTGAGGTGTGAGTTCAACTTGGAATACCACATCCCTAGTCTTCCACCTTCCCATTTTTCCAGCCATTTTGGCTAGAGTGTCTGCCTTCTCATTTTCTTTCCTAGGAATCTATTCGAACGTAATCTCTGTGAACTTCTCTCTGACTCTGTCTACTTCTTGAGCTTACTCAATAAGTTTTTCATCTTTCACATCATACATTCCCTTCATCTGTTGTGCTACCAGCTGTGAGTCAGAAAATATAAGTACCCGGGTAGCTCCCATGTTTCTGGCTGCTCGAAGCCCTGCCAACAAAGCCTCATATTCTGCCTCATTGTTGGATGCTCGAAAGTCCAACCTTACAGCTAACTTCACCTCCTCTCCAGCTGGTGAAATCAGTAGTACCCCTACCCCACTTCCTTCCTTCGAAGAGGAACCATCCACATATACTTTCCAAGGGTCCTCATTTTCTCGATGCACGGACTCAGCCAGAAAATCGGCTAAGGCTTGCGCTTTAATAGCTGTTCTTGGCTCGTGCTGGATGTCATACTCTCCCAGCTTAGTAGTCCATTTTACCAAACGACCAGACATATTTGAATGAGTTAAGATCCTCCCCAATGGACTGTTAGTGAGCACCACAATTGGATGAGATAAGAAGTAGGGCCTCAAACGTCTCGCAGTCAACACTAAGGCTATAGCCAATTTTTCCAATCCGGAGTATCTTATCTCTGCCCCTTTGAGTTCATGTGAAACATAGTAGATTGGCTGCTGAGTTGACCCCTCTTGCTTGACAAGAACCGAACTTACAGCTCCTTCAGTAGCAGATAAATATACCCACAAAGGCTCACCTACTGCCAGTTTGGCCAGGACAGGCAGCTCAGCAAGGTACTTCTTTGAATCTCCAAAAGCTTTCTCCCAATCCGGTCCCCATTCAAATTTCTTCGCCTTACGCAGAATGTGGAAGAATGGTAGGCTTCTGTGAGTGGATTTCGAGATAAACCGTGCCAGTGCTGCAATCCTTCCTGTCAACTTTTGCACATCTTTTGGTCCTTGGGGAGAAACCATCTCTTGGATAGCTCGGACCTTCTCCGGGTTAGCCTCAATCCCTCTCTCGGTCACCATATAACCCAGAAACTTCCCACTCCTCACCCCAAAGATGCATTTCTGAGGGTGCAACTTCAACCCATAGGACCTGAGGGTGAAAAAGGTCTCCACCAAATCAGGTATGAATTGGGTTTAGTCCCTCGACTTCACCATTATGTCGTCCACATACACTTCAACTTTCCTTCCCACCTGCTTAGAAAAGACTCTATCCATCAATCGTTGGTACTGGCTCCGGCATTTTTGAGTCCGAAGGGCATGACCACGTAACAGAAAGTTCCTTCAGAGGTGATGAAACTCACTTTATCTTTGTTTTTCACAGCCAAGGGGATTTGATGGTACCCCTGATAAGCGTCCAGCATGCACAAATATTGATGTCCAGCTGTGGAGTCCACCAATTGATCTATCTAGGGCAAAGGATAACAATATTTGGGACATGCCTTATTGAGATCTCTGAAGTCCACACACATTCTCCAATTCCATGAACTCTTTGGGACTAGAACAACATTCGATAGCCAAGTAGAAAATTGCACTTCTCGAATGTGTCCAGCCTCAAGCAATTCACTGACCTCTTTTCGTATGACTTTATCTTTCTCCGGCCCGAAATGTCTTTTTTTCTACTTTATAGGGCGAGCATTCGGCAAGATGTGTAAGGAGCGTGTATCGTATTATCGTAAATCCTGTGTGATTATCGATAATTTATGAAATTGTCATGTGATTATGTATTTGATGTATATCATGACAATGGAATTGAGAAAATTAATATTGAATATGAATTGACGTTGTAAGAGCTCGAGTGGAGAAGCCGGACGCCAATATAGTACAAAAATCAATATTTGTACAAAACGTGTGGCGCCCGGGCGGTAGAAAATGACCGCCCGAGCGCCAGGATATATGAAGTTTGTGTTCAGGCAGAACACTTCGTGCCCGAGCGGTAGTTTTTGACCGCCCGAGCGCGATACAAGTGGTATTTGGACAGAACATGCCGTGCCCGAGCGGTAATTTGTGACCGCCCGAGCGCGGTACAAACAAAACTCGGGGACAGAACGTCTCGCGCTCGGGCGCGAGAATTCTACCGCCGAGCGCCGAAGCGGTGGTGATAAGAATGAGTTTTCTTCTTCTTTTCTTTCATTCTGACCGTAGGTTCGAGAGAGAGAAACGAGAGAATTTGATTTCTTTCGTCTGAATCGACTTCGAAACGCTGTCTAAACGCGAAACAAATTATATATTTGGGATCTTCGCATCGAGAGCTTCTGATTGAGGTAAATTTCTTCTAGTTCCAGTAGCTCTAAATATCAAAGTACTGGAATAGCATGTATTTGAAGTTGAAATTCCTATATTAGTAGAATAACCGACAATAAACTCATATTCGAAATCAGAATTGAATTATGATCTGATTTGGATTTGATATGAATTTTTGAATTTTCAAATGATATTTGAAACTCATATTAATGATTTTGGATTATGTTATTGATTGGAATGAGTATGTTATTGATGTAGATAAAGTATTATACCGATATCTTCAGGCTTCATCAACTGGAAACGAAGAATTGAGGTATGTTGCTTTCGGGTAACATACGACAGGTATCTGTATTATATGATATATATTGGATTGATTTGATTGATTGGAATGAGAATACATGTCTATATGCCTTATTTGTTGAGTTTATGTGGCATACATGACATTGCGATTAGAATATCGATGTATAAAACAAATGTTTTGTTAACACACATCGTTTGATGCATGCATCGATACATGACATGTACGTTGAGCTATGATCTTTGGATACCCTGATATGATTTGATTGGATTCTGGGGTTTCTGAACACAATGCTATGTTTGGTATTATATGACCCTTAAAGCATAGACATTTGTGGCCCCGACGATTGATATGAGATTTGGGATTTGATGGCTCTTCGTCGATGCTATCATACGAGTATCCCTTATTGAGGCCGGTGTGCCAGCTCGAGCATTGATTTGATAGCGATTCGTTTCATTCTAACATGTGCTTAGTGGATGGGCATTTGACCCGATACCTCCACGACATACATGCATTGCATATCATATATCATTGTTTAGATACTTGTGGTATATATGATGGTTGTTCCATGCGGAGCTTTGCTCACCCCCAAGGGGAGCTATTGTTGTCTTTGTGTGTGGACAACGGCAGGTACTCCAGGATATCAGGAGACCGGAGAGGGTACTTCTGGAGGGAGTCACAGTTTGAGTTGAGGTTTATATTTCATTCCCAGTATATATGTATATATATTAATATACCGGGGCATGTCCCGAGGATATGAGTTGTTTATTTATGATTGGTTTTGATTACGTGTGGGCATGTTTATGATTTGAGATTAAATACTATTTTTAGTTTTTAAATTATAGAATAAATATTTTGGGCTCATTGTAAAGAAATTTTAAACTCGTTTTCCTCTGTAATCAGTTAACCCTAATCAAAGTGCATTGTAATAACGATTAAGAGCTAAGGGCCCCACACAGAGTGGTATCAGAGCATAGCTGGGAATGCTCAATTGAGTCTTGTGTACACTTGAATAGGCACAAATGAATTGTGCGCTTGTGTTTGATCTATTTGTATTACTTGCTCTTACTTGATTTGATTTGAGTAAGTTATTGATGAGATTGATGATATGAGATGATAATGATGTGAAATTGATATTGGTTTGTGATATTCATCCTCTGATTGTAGATGGATCCCACAAATGAAACTGCGAGGAGCAGTGCTGAGAGGATAGTTGGACAATTTGAAGGATTGTCCATGGATGTAGTGATGGCTCGATTCAAGGATTTGAAACCACCGAGGTTCTTTGGCACTGAGAGTGCTGAAAGAGCAGAGTCCTGGTTGAAGGATATTGAGCATTTGTTTAATATTGTTGAATATACCAAGGCTCGGAAACTTAAACTTGCTCTCTATCAGTTGAAAGACCGAGCTAAATCTTGGTGGGAAGCCGCTGAGATTGGATTGAAGTCACATGGGATGTCTTCAAGGCCCAGTTTTTGAAGCAGTATTCCCCTCCTTCTTATTATACTGCCCAAAAGAATGAATTCAATAGTCTGCAGCAGGGAAGGATGACTGTTGCAGAATATGCTTCGAAATTTTCTACTTTGTTGAAGTATGCACCTCACGTAGCTGGGAATGCAAAGGCAAAATATAACAGATTTGTGAATGGATTGCATCCTGCTATATATACTTATGTTGTTTCTGTATTGCTTACCAGCTACGCAGAGGCAGTTGAACGAGCCAAGGCAGCTGAGGCTGGACTTAGGCGAGGAGGTCCACAGTATACTCCTCCACCTCTAGTGTCAGCTCAGCAGCCTACTTATTGGCCGAGGGGTAAGAAGTTCAAGAAGACTGCTTCTGTTTCTTCGTCTTCTTCGAGTTCTAGTGGATCCCAGAGAGGGAGTCCTGTGATTGCTCCTTACTGTAGCCATTGTGGGGGTAAACATACTGTCGAGCAGTGTCGAGGTATGTTTTGTACTTGTTATCAGTGTGGGCAGGAAGGCCATTTCTCTCGAGTATGTCCGAACAGGGGTACGACTTCTTCCCAACCCCAGCCAGGATTTAGAGGTGGCCCTAGTATGATGAGACCTGTTGTTCCTGTTCCATCCTTTCAGCAGTCGAGTTCCCACGATATCGAGGACCGGGTGGTCAAGTGCCCAAGTTCCTCCTCAAGTGAGAGTGTACGCCATGACCGAGGATCAAGCGAGAAAAGCTCCTGGTGGCGTGATTGCAGGTATTTGCATGCTTTGCGATTATCCTGCACGTGTTTTATTTGATACAGGAGCATCTCATTCATTCATATCTCATGCATTTGTTGCATCTCACAATATTGAGTGTACCCCGTTGTATGATACTTTCTCGATAGCCATGCCAGCAGGGAAGATTATTTTGTCTGAGAAAATTTTGCATAATTGTGTATTGATATATGAGGACAATGTGATATTTCTGAAATTTGATTGTCCTTCCAATGCACGACTTTGATTGTATTGTTGGCATGGATATCTTGACGACAAATCGAGCTACCGTTGACTGTTGTCATGGAGTGGTTCGATTTCGACCGATTGATGGACCCAAGTGAAATTTTTATGGCAAGGGATCCCAAGCCAAAATTCCATTGGTATCTTCCTTGGAAATATCTCGACTTTTGACTAACGGAGATGAAGGTTATCTTATCTACGCTATTGATATCTCTAAGAAGGAGCCTTCCTTATCTGAGATTCCTGTTGCGAAAGAATTCCCGGATGTATTTCCCGATAAGATTCCTGATTTTCCTCCTCATCGAGAAGTTGAGTTTAGTATTGATCAGGTGCCGGGGACTGCGCCTATTTCTAAAGCTCCCTATCGCATGGCACCATTGGAATTGAAAGAATTGAAAGAACAATTACAGGATCTTCTCGATAAGGGATATATTTGGCCGAGTGTATCACCTTGGGGAGCTCCAGTTTTATTCGTTCGAAAGAAAGATGGTACTATGCGAATGTGTATCGATTATAGGCAACTGGATCGGGCTACTGTGAAAAACAAATACCCACTTCCTCGTATTGATGACTTATTTGATCAACTTCAAGGTACTTCTGTATACTCGAAGATTGATCTTCGATCTGGATATCATCAAGTACGAGTTCGAGATGAAGATGTGCCTAAGACTGCTTTTCATACGAGGTATGGCCATTATGAATTCTTGGTTATGCCTTTCGGTCTCACGAATGCTCCTGCTGTCTTTATGGATCTAATGAATCGTGTCTTTCGAGATTATCTTGACCGATTCGTTATCGTGTTTATTGATGATATTCTTGTATATTCGAAATCGAAAAAGGAACATGCTGAACATTTGAGACTGGTACTTCAAACTCTTCGTATTAGTCATTTATATGCCAAATTGTCCAAATGTGAATTTTGGATGGACAAAGTTGTATTCTTAGGCCATGTCATTTCGAGACATGGCATATCTGTTGATCCTACGAAGGTCGAAGCTGTATTGAATTGGCCAAGACCTACGAATGTTCCTGAAATCCGTAACTTCATGGGTTTAGCTGGATATTATCGTCGCTTTATTGAAGGATTTTCGAAAATAGCTGAACCTATTACTAAACTGACACAGAAGAATCAACGATTCATTTGGTCAGATGAATGTGAAGCTATTTTTCTTGAATTAAAGACGAGATTGACCACATCACCTGTGCTTACTATTCTCTCAGGTACCGGAGGATTTGTAGTGTGTACAGATGCGTCTGGTAAAGGTTTGGGCTGTGTTTTGATGCAACATGGCAAAGTGGTTGCTTATGCGTCTCGTCAATTGAAATCTCATGAAACTCGTTATCCTGTTCATGATCTTGAATTGGCTGCCATTGTGTTTGCTTTGAAGATTTGGCGCCATTACTTGTACGGAGAAAAGTTTGTTATATATTCGGACCATAAGAGTCTGAAATATCTCTTTTCTCAATCTGATTTGAATATGAGGCAACGCAGATGGATGGATCTCCTGAAGGATTTTGATTGTGAGATTCAATATCACCCTGGATCGGTGAATGTTACTGCGGATGCCCTTAGTCGGAAAGTATGATTCTGTTCTAGCTTCTGTTCTTGTCGCCAAGTTACATGAGGATATATGTACTTCTGGTTGGACTTTTCACTCTCACTGTCTTAGCATCGCAAATTGAGCCGAACTTGATATCGAAAATACGAAAGGCCCAACGAAGCGATGCTCAGATCCAAAAGTCGAAAGAACTTGTATCTGCTGGACATCAGTCTGGATTTCAAATTTCTTCTGATGGTTCTTTACGACTTAATGGTCGGCTGGTAGTTCCTGATGATTCTGATTTGAAATCTGCCCTTCTTTGAGAAGCACATTGTAGCAAATACAGTATTCACCCTGGAGGTCGAAAGATGTATTTGACATTGAGACTTCAATTCTGGTGAAAAAGTATGAAGAAGGACATTGCTGAGTTTATTTCTAAATGTCTTGTCTGCCAGCAAGTGAAAGCCGAGAGAATGAAACCTGGAGGATTACTCCATAGTCTTGAAATCCCCAAATGGAATTGGGAACATATTGCTATGGATTTTGTGACTCATTTACCTCGTTCGCCCAAGGGCTGTGATGCTATTTGGGTTATTATTGATCGGCTTTCGAAATCTGCACATTTCATTCCGTATGAGCGGACTTATCCTTATAAAAGAATGGCCCGTTTATACATCGAGAAGATTGTGAGACTGCACGGTGTCCCAGTCTCAATTGTATCAGATCGTGATCCAAGGTTTGCTTCTAAATTCTGGGGTAGTTTCCAGGAAGTGATGGGTATGCGTTTGGCTATGAGTACTGCCTATCATCCTCAAACTGATGGCCAGACTGAGCGTACGATTCAAACGTTGGAAGATATGTTACGTGCGATTGTGATGGATTTTAGAATGGGATGGCAAGATGCCTTACCATTAGTTGAATTTTCTTATAATAATAGTTTCCAAACGAGTATTGGTATGGCACCATGTGAAGACTTGTATGAGAGACGATGTAGATCACCATTATTCTGTGATGAAATCGGTAAAAGACAATTGACTGGACCTGAAATGATACAGGAAATGAATGATAAGGTTCAGTTGATTCGGAAGCGGATGAAAGCTGCTCAGGATCGTCAAACGAGTTATGCGAACAAACGAAGACGACCCTTGGAATTCCAGAAAAGTGACAGAGTGTTTTTGAAAATATCTTCCTTTAGAGGCACTGTTCGATTCGGCATGCGAGGGAAGTTATCACCTCGATATGTTGGTCCATACGAGATTCTTGATCGAGTTGGGTATCGATTGGCATTGCCACCAGCTCTATCTGCCATTCACGACGTGTTTCATGTTTCTATGCTGAGGAAATATGAACCGGATCCATCACATGTACTTGCACCTGACGAGGTTGAACTTGATCCTTCTCTTTCCTATGTTGAACAACCTGTTTGCGTTATGGATCGGAAGGAGAAGATATTGCGTAATAAATCAATCCCTTTAGTTCGAGTGCAATGCACACGGCATGGAGTGGAAGAGTCGACATGGGAATTGGAAAGCAAGATGCGAGAATCATATCCGCATTTATTTGTTACTATTCCACCTGTTCCATTGTATTCGATGTATACTGATCCATTTACTGATTTTAGTTTTGATATGTACTATAACTTGTGACATATATATATGTTTGCTAATGTTATGTATATAGAGATGTTTGAGATTTTCGAGGACGAAATCTTTTAAGAGGGGGAGAAATGTAAGGACCGTGTATCGTATTAACGTAAATCCTGTGTGATTATCGATAATTTATGAAATTGTCATGTGATTATGTATTTGATGTATATCATGACAATGGAATTGAGAAAATGAATATTGAATATGAATTGACGTTGTAAGAGCTCGAGTGGAGAAGCCGGACACCAATATAGTAAAAAAATCAATAGTACAGAACGTGTGGCACCCGGGCGGTAGAAAATGACCGCCCGAGCGCCAGGATATATGAAGTTTGTGTTCGGACAGAACACTTCGCGCCCGAGCGGTAGTTTTTGACTGCCCGAGCGCAATACAAGTGGTATTTGGACAGAACATGCCGCGCCCGAGCGGTAATTTGTGACCGCCCGAGCGCGGTACAAACAAAACTCGGGGGCAGAACGTCTCGCGCTCGGGCGCCGAAGCGGTGGTGATAAGAATGAGTTTTCTTCTTCTTTTCTTTCATTCTGACCGTAGGTTCGAGAGAGAGAAACGAGAGAATTCGATTTCTTTCGTCTGAATCGACTTCGAAACGCTGTCTAAACGCGAAACAAATTATATATTTGGGATCTTCTCATCGAGAGCTTCTGATTGAGGTAAATTTCTTCTAGTTCCAGCAGCTCTAAATATCAAAGTGCTGGAATAGCATGTATTTGAAGTTGAAATTCCTATATGTAGTAGAATAACCGACAATAAACTCATATTCGAAGTCGGATGAATTATGATTTGATTTGGATTTGATATGAATTTTTGAAGTTTCAAATGATATTTGAAACTCATATTAATGATTTGGATTATGTTATTGATTGGAATGAGTATGTTATTGATGTAGATAAAGTATTATACAGATATCTTCAGGCTACATCAACAGGAAACAAAGAATTGAGGTATGTTGCGACCGTGTAACATACGACAAGTATCTGTATTATATGATATATGCTGGATTGGTTTGATTGATCGGAATGAGAATACACGTCTATATGCCTTATTTGTTGAGTTTATGTGGCATACATGACATTGCGATTGGAATATCGATGTATAAAATAAATGTTTTGTTAACACACATCGTTTGATGCATACATCGATACATGACATGCACGTTGAGCTATGATCTTTGGATACCCTGATATAAATTGATTGGATTCTGGGGTTTGTGAACACAATGCTATGTTTGGTATTATATGACCCTTAAAGAATAGACATTTGTGGCCCCGACGATTGATATGAGATTTGGGATTTGATGGCGTTTCGTCGACGCTATCCTACGAGTATCCCTTATTGAGGCCGGTGTGCCAACTCGAGCATTGATTTGATAGCGATTCGTTTGATTCTGACATGTGCTCAGTGGATGGGCATTTGACCCGATAGCTCCACGACATACATGCATTGCATACCATATATCATTGTTAGATATTGGTGGTATATATAATGGTTGTTCCATACGGAGCTTTGCTCACCCCCAAGGGGGACTGTTGTTGTCTTTGTGTGTGGGACAATGGCAGGTATTCCAGGATATCAGGAGACCGGAGATGGTGCTTCTGGAGGGAGTCACAGTTTGAGTAGAAGTTTTTATTTCGTTCCCAGTATATATGTATATGTATTATATACCGGGGCATGTCCCGAGGATATGTGTTGTTTGTATATGATTGGTTTTGATTACGTGTGGGCATGTTTATGATTTGAGATTAAATACTATTTTTAGTATTTAAATTATAGAAGAAATATTTTGGGCTCATTGTAAAGAATTTTTAAACTCGTTCTCCGCTGTAATTAGTTAACTCTAATCAAAGTGCATTGTAATAACGATAGGAGCTAAAGGCCCCACAAGATGTTCAACCGATGCTCTGCAACATCTGGGGTAGTTCTTGTGAGTTTATGGGCTGACCAAGCGAACACGCTGAGGTTAGCCTTTAAGCAAGTAATGAGTTCCTCCCTGACCCTGGGATCTAGGTCAGGGGCTATTTTGAGCTTTTTCTTCTCGAGCCCGAGCATTATAACCTCAGGCTCTTCATCTATCATCTCCTGAACCTCCTTCCTCTCCATGGACAACCCACTCCTTCCCCTTCTAATCATATTGACTTCCACCCGCGTCCTCTTTCCCTCTTCCTTCACTATCCTTTCATAACACCTACGTGCGACTTTCTAGTCCCCGCACAAGACTCCGACCACCTTACCCACAGGAAACTTCAGTTTCTGATGATATGTGGAAGCTACAGCTCTAAAATCCTGTAGGGCCAGCCGTCCCAGAATTCCATTGTAAGAGGATGGGGTGTCTACCACGGTAAATATTGTCATCTTTGTTACCCACCAAGGCTCATGTCCCAAAGATAGAGGAAGGACAATCTGACCCAGTGGCGGGATGTCATGTCCTGCAAACCCATATAGAGGAGTAGAGATCGGCTCGAACTCAAATCCCTCCATCTTCATTTGATCCAGAGTGCTCTTGAACAAGATATTCACTGAGCTTCCATTGTCAATCAAGATTCGTGCCATATCATAATTGGCAATGGTGGCTGTCACCACCAAGGCATCGTTATGGGAAGCCACAACGCCTCGGAGGTCTTCTGGCCCAAAACTGATGACAGGGTCTTGGGGTAGGTCTGCACCCCTAGATATTTCAAAGTTTTCCAACCTCCTCCCATACGCTTTCCGAGCTCGCCAGGAATCTCCATCAGTAGCACCTCCCAAGGTCATATGAATATTTCCTCTCGTAGGGTGGTTATCGCATTCGTTCCCCTCCTCGGTTCAACAGGTTTCCGAGGGACATCCTTACCTCGACCTTCCCTCCTCGGCTCCCCAACCCTCTGATTTATCCATGGAGGGCCTCGACCCTGCCTAGAGATTGGCGAGATCTCGGCTCATTCCCAGATGAGGATCTTTCTTGCCTCCTCCGCATTTGAAACCTATCATTGCTCTCCATCCTTTGCGACTTCTCCTCCCTCTCCCTGATTCCCTCACATCCATCACTTTATCCCGATTCCTATTCAGAGGAACATGCGATGAGAATTGTCCTCTACCTCTAGTCTTGTCCTCCTCCCTTTCACCCGCACCTCTCTTCCTTCCTCCTCTCCCTGCTCCCTCAAATCTTCCCCCTCCAGGACGCTACTCCAACCTCATGTGCCTCTGGGCGTCCTCTAGATTCACATATTTTTCCGCCCGAGCTAACTGATCATCATAGCTCGACAGAGGTTTCTTGACAACGATTTGAATACGCTCCTCCCCTCAATCATTGTGTGAAGGCACTTATCATGATGTCAGGGGTGGCCGCTGGGATTTCCAATGCTGCACTGTTGAAACGCTGGAAAAATTCTCGCAAAGTTTCAGCCTCTTGTTGTTTCATCACAAACAGGCTCAAATAATTTTTCTGATGCCATTTGCTGCTAGCAAATCGGTGCAAGAAAGCCGTAGAAAAATCCTCGAAAGACTGTATGGAGTTGGGCTGCAGGATATTAAACCATTGCTGGGTTGACCTCACCAGCAAGCCCAGAAACACTCTGCACCTAACTCCATCCGAATACTGATGTAACAGAGCCGCATTCTCAAATCTCCCCAAGTGTTCTTCGGGGTCAGTATGTCCGTCATATTCTCCCACATTTGACTGTCGAAAATTTGGAGGAAGTCTTTCTTCCAAAATGGCCAGTGAAAAAGGACTTCCTCCTTAGGGGTTGATGCTCTGTTTCCCACCTGCTGCCTCACATCCGTATTTCCTTCCACATCTCTCCCATCTCCGCATTCCCTTCTCTTGGAAGGGGTTGTGTCTCTTCAATCCTGCTCTGCTGTCCCTCAACATTTTCTTCCCGCTCCTGGCGAGTGGCCTACTCTCAGCAAACATAAATTCTTGGTTCCTCTTCATAGCCTCATCCACTGTCTGAGTGATAAATTGGCCCAACTGCTCCAGGGTCAAGTTCCCCACATTCTCGTTGGGACGGGGTTGAGAAGGGCCTAAAAACTCCTTTCTTGAAAATTTGCGGAAAATTAAAAATTTTCTTTTTAAAAGAACTTAAATGGCCTCATTCATAAAATCACTGGTGAATCAAGTTCAATATTTCAAAATAATAGCAGCGGAAAGAAATAAAGTTTTGCCAACAATAACAATTAAAAATTGTTCCAACGACTGATAAAAATTGTTTGCGGAATAAAATAACAACTGCTTGCACTGAGGTCCTCGGGTGCCACTACTGCCGACCCAAGCTGGCTCACTGGTCCCCGCCCTCGGCCCTGGCCTCATCAGTACATACAACAATCAAGTCTAGTGAGCCTAAAGACTCAGCATGCATATATCACAGGTAACGAGTAAAAATCTGAATTTAAAATATGCATGATTTAACATATCCTGTCCTGAGGCATACTGAAAATAATCTGTACTAAGCAATTATAATACGTGCATACTGAACTGGAAATCACTGTAAAAATATTTGCTCCTTGGAGCCTGTACTGAAATATCGGGTAAATTTTCTGTTGAGATTATGTTTTACGCCTGTGGCCACTGCACTAAGCTGAACTGATCGGTACCTGGCTACCGGGGAGGCTGAAACTGAACTGAGCTGGCCGTCACTGGCGACCGGGTGGTATACTGACTGCGTCGTGACGTGGTGGTACCATACTGAACTGATCGGTCACTGGCGACCGTATAAAATAACACTCCCACATAGTGAATGAACCACAAGCCATATCGCATAAATCTCAAAAATAATCATTTTCTATTTAATGCACGTAAAATAATTAACTGGCGTAATGAAAATTCCTGTAATTTTACCAACTGGATTGGATTGGATCGTTCCCAGGCTCGCTGCAACCTAACTGTGCCATGAAAAATATGCAATAGCTTAAACTTGACCAACTATGCAATTTACGTTCAAAAGATGCGACTATGACGCCTAATGACTTCGCATTTAATCATGACTCCGAGCCAACCTGAACCGACACTGAACCGACGTATAGTCATGATTAAAATACGCTGAAAAATCATAAAATAATGTCCTAAAATGATAGGGTCGAAATCTAGGTGGAATGGAGGCCAAAACACGAAACGCTCTTTCGAGAGTCAATTTGGCACATTGCACCGTAAATTCTCGTACGACCTCAAAAATGATCCAAATGACAACGGTCAAAAACATGACCTTCCTAACTCAATGAGGCACTGTCCAGTCCAAGGCCATGGGCTAAAAGCCAACCAAGAACTCAACGAGCCTCTGAACGACACAGCAACTTGCTGTAATTTCCAGCAGCTGCGCACTACAAGACTTGCGTTGGTTTCGAGACTATCGGCCATTAGGGGTGAACCACCGACCAGAGACTCTTACCAACATCCCAAGGAATGATTTGAACCATGGCTAAGGGCCCTAGGCCAGCCACAATCCGCATCACACCAAACTCAACCGAAGGGTCCAACCGAGAGCAACGTGCATGCGTGTGTAGTGTTTATGCTATGATCGATGTCTCGTGTCGTTCCAGTGGCCATTTGATTGACCATGGCACGATCTAGACATCTAGGAGCATGATATGAACCGTGGCTAAGGGCCATAGGCCAACCAAGATCCACCACCACAAAAGAAACGAAACCAAAAGCTGAACCGAATCCGAAGGGGAAGGGGCTGTTGTGAGTTTTATTAAAAACCGATGAGCCATGGACCAAGCCACCAAAAGGGCAACTTAGTCACGTCTTAGACATGCTAGGGAAGTGATCCAACCATGGCTATAGGCCCTTGGGGCAGCCAAGATCAGATCCTTCCTCCTGACAAAAACTGAATTTTCGAACAACATTTCTGCACCTATGGGGACTTGCTGTCATTCTGAATTTCCAGCAAGCATGGGGCTGGTTTGAATGGACCAACATGGTCCTAATGCATCCTACTACATGTATACAAGCCGCCTTGGGAGCCTGGAGTCGATCCAATACCTGAAACTCACAAACCAAAAGAAACGTGAAGCTTGCCAAGGAACGAAAATTCTGCATGTGTGTTTCAAAATGTTTTGACATGGATCTCGATTTTTCTTGAATAACATGATCATGTACTGAAAAATAAATGATAATATGACTTGATTGAGGTTTGAAAGAAATCTAGACATGCCTGGTTTCGTTTCGAAAGAAAACGAACGAAACACGACGACGCGGCGGAGGAGGTGGAGCGCTTCTCTTTTCTACCTTCTTGCTCTCGATTTTTCTCTTCTTTTGCTAGTACCTCACGATTTTTCTACTGAAAATGGGTGAATTCTCTGATTTTCGAAAGGAGAGGGGGAAATGGTTATGAGGGTGAGAAGGGTGCACAATATAAGGAAGATCAAGACCAAGTCCACTCCCCTTTGAATTTTAATTTTGAATTGATATCAAATGAGTTGGTGGATGCTTCTAGGAGGTAGTGGCCGAAATTTTGCTTATTTTCTAGTCTAGGATATGTCCATTATTAATTAAATTGTGCTCCCAAAAATCCTAGAATTATCCTACTAATTACATGCAAAGAATTGGTCAAAGTTGATGAGTTGGAAAATGAATCTTCTAGCACTAAGGGTGGCCGAAAAATGCATGATAAAATAAAGGGAAATGTTGATTATCTAGTCAACTAATAATCCTTGAAAGCCTTACTAATCCTTTAAATAATTTAGTGAGCTAACCCCTTAATTTAATAACTTAAATGAGTTCATTTCTTAATCACCTCAAATAATTAAATTAAATCCTCAAACCTCCCTTTCTAACTTAAATGAACTTGTTGCTAGCTAAATTAACTTCTGGAAATATTTCTCGAATCTTAAATTCTATCTCAAAACTCCAACTCCGGTCCGGCCTCACTGAAATACTGAAATGCTAAAAATCAAACTACTGAACTGAAATAATAAATAATTAACTTCAAACAAATGCATTTAAAATAATCATGCAATGAAGTCAATTAAATTTAAAAATCTAGAATTATGCATGGCTTATACGTCTACTGATTTACGGGTTCTACAATCCTTCCCCCCTTAAATAAATTTCGTCCTCGAAATTAGAACTCACCGAATAACTCAGGGTATCGACTTCTCATCTCCGGCTCAGACTCCCACGTAGCTTCCTCCTCTGAATGGTTGAGCCATTTGACTTTGACTCGCTTAACCAACTTGTTCCGAAGTTTCTTCTCCTGTCTGTCTAGGATCTGCACGGGTCTCTCCTCATAAGATAAGTTCGGAGTAAGCTGCAACGGCTCGAAATTCAGCACATGCGAAGGATTTGCCATATACTTCCTCAGCATGGAGACGTGAAAGACATTGTGTACTCCGGCCAGATTCGGCGGAAGAGCCACACGATACTAGCGTCCCAACTCTGTCGGGATCTCAAACGGTCCAATGAATCTCGGACTGAGCTTCCCTTTCTTGCCAAATCTCATGACACCCTTCATAGGTGCCACTTTCACGAAGACATGATCGCCCACTGCAAACTCTAACTCTCTCCTCCGCTGATCGGCATAACTCTTCTGTCGGCTCTGAGCAGTCCTCATCCTATCACGGATCTTGACTACTACATCTGCTGCCTGCTG
Source organism: Primulina tabacum (assembly GCF_025594145.1). Lineage (NCBI taxonomy): Eukaryota > Viridiplantae > Streptophyta > Magnoliopsida > Lamiales > Gesneriaceae > Primulina > Primulina tabacum. The sequence continues at coordinate 22,388,268 of NC_134555.1, read as the reverse complement.
AACAATCTCTGGACCCAACTCTGCTCTCTCTCCTACTTCATCCCAATGAACAGGAGATCTACACTTGCGGCCATACAGCGCTTCATACGGAGCCATACCTATAGACGACTGGAAACTGTTGTTATAGGTGAACTCTACCAATGGTAAGTTCGACTCCCAACTCCCAGAGAAATCAATGACGCAAGCACGGAGAAGATCCTCTAAGATCTGAATAACTCGCTCCGACTGTCCATCTGTCTGCGGATGGAAAGCTGTGCTAAACAGCAACTTCGTACCCAAAGTCGAATGCAAACTCTTCCAAAACGAGGAAGTGAATCTGGGATCTCTGTCGGATACGATAGAAACTGGAATACCATGGAGTCGGACTATCTCTCGGATATACAGCTCTGCATACTGAACCATGGTGAAAGTCGTCTTAATAGGCAAGAAGTGCGCTGATTTGGTAAGACGATCTACAATCACCCAGATAGCATTCGATCCTCTGGCTGACCTCGGCAATCCGGTCACAAAGTCCATGGTAATGTTCTCCCACTTCCACTCGGGAATAGGAAGAGGCTTGAGCAAACCTGCTGGTCTCTGATGCTCGGCCTTCACTAACTGGCAAGTCAGGCACTCGGATACAAAACGCCTGATGTCCTTCTTCATCCTGGCCACCAATACAATAGCTGCAGATCTTTGTACATCTTCGTACTCCCAGGGTGAATGGAGTACGGGGACGTATGGGCCTCTGATAAGATGTCTGCTCGGATAGAATCACTGCTAGGAACCCATATCCTATCTCGGTATCTCACAATACCGTCGCTGACTGATACAAAACACTGCCCTTGGCTTCATCTCTCTTCTTCCACTGTGCCAACTGCTCATCTGCTGACCGCTGCGAATACGGTCAAAAGAGAGGACTGGATAGTCAAGGTAGATAAACGAGGAACTCTACCTCGAGGGTAAGTCTCAAGATCAAACCTCTGCATCTCAATCTGAAGAGGTTTCTGCATCGTCAAATGAGCCATCACTGCGACTTTCCTGCTCAAAGCATCCGCAACTACATTAGCTTTACCCGGGTGGTAGCTAATGTCACAATCGTAGTCTTTCACAAGCTCCAACCAACGCCTCTGACGCATGTTCAGCTCCTTCTGCGTAAAGAAATACTTGAGGCTCTTATGGTCGGTAAAGATCTGACACTTCTCTCCATACAGATAGTGCCTCCAAATCTTCAAAGCAAAAACTACGGCCGCTAACTCCAGATCATGGGTAGGGTAATTCTTCTCGTGGATTTTCAGCTGTCGAGAAGCATACGCTATCACTCTCCCATGCTGCATCAAAACTGCACCTAAACCAAGCTTCGAAGCATCGGTATAAAGGACAAACTCGCCGATCCTGACGGTACAGCCAAAACGGGTGCTGAGATAAGAGCTTGCTTCAAAGTATCGAAGCTCTTCTGACACTCCTCGCTCCACACAAACTTCACATTTTTCTTGTCAGTGCTGTGAGTGGAACGGCGATAGAGAATCCCTGGATGAATTTCTGTAATATCCTGCTAGCCCAAGGAAACTGCGGATCTCGATGCATTCTGAGGCACAACCCAATCTCTGACTGCTACAACTTTCGGGGTCTACCTCAATGCCACTGCTAGAAACAATGTGGCCCAAGAACGCCACCTTCTCTAACCAGAATTCGCACTTACTGAACTTTGCGAATAGTTTGTGTTCTGCAATGTCTGCAACACTGTGGTCAGATGCCTGCTGTGCTCCTCCCGATCTTGGAGTAGACGAGAATGTCATCTATGAACACTATCACAAACTGGTCGAGGTACGGCTGAAATACGCGATTCATGAGATCCATGAAGATCGCTGGCGCATTCGTCAGACCGAACGGCATCACAGGAACTCGTAGTGACCATAACGAGTCCTGAAAGCTGTCTTCGAACATCAGCATCTCTCACCCTCAACTGGTGATAACCGGAACGCAGATCTATCTTGGAGAAAATCGAAGCTCCCTGCAACTGGTCAAACAGATCCTCAATCCTCGGCAGTGGGTATTTATTCTTCACTGTAACCCTGTTCAACTCCCGGTAGTCAATGCAAAGCCTCATCGAGCCATCCTTCTTTTTCACGAATAAGACTGGCGCGCCCCATGGAGAAAAGCTCGGGCGAATGAACTCCTTGTCGAGAAGTTCCTGGATCTGCTTCTTAAGCTCTGCCATCTCTGTCGGTGCTAGTCGGTACGGCGCTTTGGATATCGGAGCCGTACCTGGCATAAGCTCAATGGAAAACTCCACCTCTCTCTCGGTGGCATACCAGAGACGTCTTCGGGAAAAACGTCTAAGAAATCTCTACAATCGGAACATCTGAGGCTGACTGGCTGGGTTCCTCGGGGACAGATAAAAAGGTTGCTAGAAATGCCCGACACCCTCTATGCATGAGCTTCCTAGCCTGAACATAAGGAATAATGCGCGGTAAAGGAAAGTACCTGTCCGGCTCAAATAAGAACTGCTCCATTCCAGGCGGTCGGACAAGAACGGATCTCCGCTGGAAGTCTATCAACACTCTGTTCCTCAATAGCCAGTCCATCCCTAGGATGATGTCAAATTCCGGCATCGGTAGCACAATCAGATCCGCATAAACAATTACCGTGCAGCTCAAGGTCTATATCTCGGATAACATTGGTAGCTGCCATCTCCTCGCCTGACGGCAACACTACTGAAAAGGCTGTATCTAGCCCAATGGTCTGGATCTTGAGAAAGTTTGCAAAGACCTCCGAAATAAACGAGTGAGTGGCCCCTGAATCTATCAAGGCCTTGGTAGCGGAACCAGATATAAAAATTCTCCCTGAAAGAGCGGAGCTCTAAGTTGAATCCCACTACAAGAGCTAAACTC